>NW_028188229.1:0-92672 GCF_964204655.1 Triturus cristatus
CAACCTCTGTACAATTAGTAAAGATATTGTCCAGCGTGTGACCCCTATTATGCGTAGGAGTGTGGACCAATTGGTTCAAATCAGGCGCTAAAAGTCCTTGGGTCAACTCCGCAGATTCTTTACTTCCTTTATTTTCAAAATGAAAATTCAAATAACCCAAAAGGATGAAGTTGGGGTATCGTATAGCGTAGGGGGGCAGGGTTTCTAAGAGTTCATCAATAAAGGCTCTAGGTGGACAAGGGGGTCTATAAATGAGAAGACCTACAATCGGTCTAACACTGGTAATACTCAAGTTAAAAAAAAACTGCATCACAGCTGGCTATTTGCAGTTTCACCACTTTTAGCTGAAATTCTTTCTTAATTATGACGGCAAGGCCCCCACCCCTCTGCCCGGATCTATCCATCCAAAGGACACCCTAGGTCGTATTTAGGGCTTGTACGTGTGTAATCAGATATTTCTTTGCCTAGATCTCTGCTCTATGCAGATGTGTAAGTGGGAGGGTCACAGAGTGTCCCACTTGGTTAAGCGCAGTGTGTAATCGGGAAGTCAGTTTTTTATGTTTTGTCATAGAACACTTGTTCAAGTTGTATTTGTCTCTAAGGGCTTTATTTCAGATTCCACTATCCCCCATCCACTGAAGCATTTTGGGCTGTCTATTGTCGTTCTGTGGTAAGAGTTGGAAATGATCTATACAAGTGTCTTTTATATAACAAATCTCCCAGTCTGTTTTTTTGTGTGAAATCTGTTTAATGGTTTTATAAAAGTTTTAACAAAGCGGTCAAACATCAAAGTCAATTGTAGTTACAGACATGGTGTAAAGCTTTGGTGGTCAATCGTCTTTTTGGATACAATGCATATTTGAGATCAGAAAATGTTACAAATACTATAGGTAATAAGTGTCTTGTTGGATTGAACACCTTTGTCATAGCAGAGAAGAAACAGTACAATCATGTTGACCCTACTGAAGGATCAATCATGCATGCCTCAAGGAGCGATTCCATTTAATGAAATAGAACAACTAGTTAAAGAAATTACAGAGCAAAAACCCAGATTGTAAACCTCTCCTGATTGAAAAATCTGGAGGAACGCAACTGGAGGAGGGGGGCCAGGGGGGGGGCGGTTAGATCTCTGCAAATGTCATGGATTCAGCGAGGAGTATGATCAATTGCCGTTCCGTCCCCGCCTTTCAGCGGATCCACTCGAGTCTCAGCCTTGTAGTGTGCATTAGCCTTGTAGTCGATCAGGATAGTATCCCAGCTCGTGGCTGTGGCGTGTTTGCGCAGTACTAGAGTATCTTCACTATGCAGCACATCGCTTTCCGCCTGTGCCCATGTAAGGAGATATTGCGTCTAGGCTACGAGTGGTGGGGGCTCAGGTGATTTTCACTGACATGTGATGAGACGTTTGGTGTCAGTAATCCCAGATCAAGAAAAGAAATGTGTTTCTTGTCTTTGTGGTAGGGACTCAAGAGACATGTTTCCCATTTGTGTAGTGCTGGACGTCCTGTGCTCGTGAACGGTCTAGATGGGAAACAGCCATTACAGCGTATTCAATACAGCGCATGCCAACACAACGCAAGTACCATTACACAGCAATACCATTACAAGACATGGCATTACAACGCATATGCCTTTTCCACGCATGACTTTACAACAACTTTGGGTTTTGGGGTGTAGGGGTACAGGTTTTGGGGTGCCAAGATTAATTTGAGGGTTCAGGGTGGGTATAGGTTTTTGGGTGCCAAGGTTAATTTTAGGGTTCAGGGTGGATTTGGGTTTTGGGGGTGTCCAGGGTAATTTTAGGGTTCAGGGTGGATTTGGGTTTTGGGGTGCAAAGGGTGATTTTAAGTTTTAGGCTGGGTATCAGTTTTGTTGCAGCAAGTGTAATTTTAGGGTTCAGGGTGAATTTGGGTTTTGGGGTAGCAAGGGTACTAATAGGGTTCAGGGTTTGTTTATGTTTTGGGGTGCTGAGAGTAATTTTAGGGTTCAGGGTTAATATGGGTTTGGGGTGCTAAGAGTAATTTTAGGGTTCAGGGTGGGTTTGGATTTTGGGGTACCAAGGGAAATTTTAGAGTTCAGGGTGGGTATGGGTTTTGGGGTGTAGGGGTAATTTTAGGGTCAGGATAGGTTTTGATTTTGGGGTACTAAGGGTAATTTTAGAGTTCAGGATGGGTTTGGATTTTGGGGTGCCCAGGGTAATTTTAGGTTCAGGGTGGGTTTGGGGTTTGGGGTGCCCAGGGTAATTTTGGGGTTCAGGGTGGATTTGGGTTTTGGGGTGCTAGAGATAATTTCACAGGGTGGGTGTGGGGTTTGGGGTGCTGAGGGTAATTTTAGGGTGCAGGGTGGGTTGGGGTTTGGGGTGCTAATTTTAGGGTTCTGTGGGCAAGGGTTTTGGAGTGTAGGCTTAATTTTAAGGTTCAGGGTGGGTTTGGGTTTTGGGGTGCTAAGGGAAATTTTATGGTTCAGGCCGGTTTTGGGTTTTGGGGTGCCCAGAGTAATTTTAGGGTTCAGGGTGGGTTTGGGTTTTGGGGTCCCCAGGGTCATTTTAGGGTTCAGGGTGGGTTTGGGTTTTGGGGGGCTAAAGGTAATTTTAGGGTTCAGGTTGACATTGGCTTTTGGGGGTTCTAAGGGTAATTTTAGGGTTCAGGGTGGGTTTGGGTTTTGGGGTACCAAGGGAAATTTTAGAGTTCAGGGTGGGTGTTGGTGTTGGGGTGTAGGGGTAATTTTAGGGCCAGGATAGGTTTTGATTTCGGGGTACTAAGGGTAATTTTAGAGTTCCGGATGGGTTTGGATTTTGGGGTGCCCAGGGTAATTTTAGGGTTCAGGGTGGGTTTGGGTTTTGGGGTGCCCAGGGTAATTTTGGGGTTCAGGGTGGGCTTGGGTTTTGGGGTGCTAGAGAATTTTTCAGGGTGGGTGTGGGTTTGGGTTTTGGGGTGCTAAGGGTAATTTTAGGGTTCAGGGTGGGTTTCGGTTTTGGGGTGCTAAGGGTAATTTTAGGGTTCTGTGGGCAAGGGTTTTTGAGTGTAGGCTTAATTTTAGGGTTCAGGGTGGGTTTGGGTTTTGGGGTGCTAAGGGAAATTTTATGGTTCAGGCCGGTTTTGGGTTTTGGGGTGCCCAGGGTAATTTTAGGGTTCAGGGTGGGTTTGGGTTTTGGGGTCCTCAGGGTCATTTTAGGGTTCAGGGTGGGTTTGGGTTTTGGGGTGCTAAAGGTAATTTTAGGGTTCAGGTTGGCATTGGGTTTTAGGGGTTCTAAGGGTAATTTTAGGGTTCAGGTTGGCATTGGGTTTTAGGGGTGCTAAGAATAATTTTAGAATTTTAGGTGGGTATGGTTATTGCGGTATTAAAATAAAAAATATAATATACATATGTATATTAGATGATACCACTAGGTACTTTAACCACTTTTACCAAGTATATGCCTTTTCCACACATGCCTTAGCGTCATAATGGAATGCATGGTAAAGGCCTTTGCATGGTAAAAGGGTGCGTTGTAATGGTAACGCGTTGTAACATCACTTGTGTGTTGCGATGTGACGCAATATATTCGTCTAGGCGTGACACCTCACCAGTAGTGTTGGAGAAATGGTCATAGTGACATCGGGCCCGCGTAACATCTGCATGGTGAACGTAGCAATTATTATTGGCAGGGGTGAGGTTGGCCCTATGTACAATGTAGACTTGGATAGGTGAAACCGCGAGCATTAAGCGGAATATATATGCGGCTTTCCAATAAAGAGACCCATACCTTGTCCGTACAGGGGCAGGCCAAGACATCCTCTTAGAGGCAGCACAGGCCTGTAAGTGGTGACGCAGTATGAATTCATAGTGACTCAGTGAAAAAAAATGTATTATGTGTCGGCCTGATCCCATAACATGCAGGTACTGGATGGTGAGATGGTTCAAATGTTCTTGTGTTATATTACCCTGTGTGTTGGCCAATGACGTGAGTCGTGAGTTATGTAATTGGAATTGGCCAAGCGGTAAGTTTGCGTCCTCCATTAGTGTCTCATATGGGATGAGGGCATCATCTTGGTAATGATCTCCCAAGGTATGTAGACCAGTTTCATGCCAAGTGGTTGGTTCCGCTGTTAAGGTGAAGTTGCGGCCTCTAGGTGTACCTTATAGGGCTAAAGCTGGTGCATAAGTGATTAATAACTGTGTGAGAATGAGGTTCCGGCGATAGCAGCTATATGCCTTTCCCAGCAGCACAGAGTCCGGCGTTTTTGTTTGGGTGCATGGGTGAAACAGGTGAAAGATCTTAGGCAATGTCCAGGCTGGTGATGCCATGGCAGTGCCAACCAGTTTTAGGCCAGCTGCCAATGTTGCCACCCATTGAAGTTGGGTAGTGATGTAGCACAAATTTCACTTTTCATTTGTAGGGGTGCATCATAATCATTCGCACCCACAAATAATCATTTGTTGTTTTAATCTGCGGTAGTAGGACGTGACCTGTAATAATGCGAAGGGTGGGGTGTTATGGACTTTTTTCATATTAATGTGTAGACATTATTGATGAAATTCATACGTGTTAAGCTGAAAACACTAACGTGCAGTAATTGTGTATGCTGCTGACAATTATTCACGTATTTGATGTGCTTTTGTAACGTGATAATATTGAAGTGCTCAATAAAAGTGTTCATTTATATGTAATTCCGAAAGGCTTGTGTGCTATTTCTTATGTTAGCCAATTTTTGTAGGCCTGAAATGCATATCCCCTGGAAGCTCTCGCATTAGGTTTAATAATTGAATTTCATGTGAATGTTGGATTTGTTCTTTCCCACGTTTCTGTTGCAGGTGGAAGAATAATTCTTGTTAGAATAATGTCTTTGTTTTAGGAGTTAGGCTTAGGGAGAAGAGGATACATTGAGCACTGATACTGATAATGGCGAACTATTGTACTTTTTCATCGGAGCAAGCCTGGGTATCAAGGTAATCTCATCAAGGCCTGGGAGCATCACTGCCTAATGGAAAAAAGACCACCAGTAGAAACTGAGACACAGTTCGCTCCTCATCCTGACAAGCCAAAAATTGTTCTCCCATTCCATGCTTCCATATTTTTTAACCACCAGTCTATTTCTTCCCTTGCTTCTTAAGAAAGGGTTACTTCCTCTGAATAACTCAAGCCATCTTCTAGGTGTTTGCTCTTCAAACGCTGGAGCGCCTGATCATTCGAAGGACCCGGAAAAATGGCTTGAATCATAGAGGATAGCAAGCCTATTACCCTTGCCAGCATTCGAAGAGATATTTTCCCCATAATTAGGATATTCCTTAGTTCCTTTTTTATGCATTTTAATTTTTCTCTTGGGAGCTTCAATTGACCTTGCACAGTGTCTATCATAAAACCTAGGAATTGAGTAACCTGATCCGGAATTAGACAAGACTCCTGTCTGTTTACCACAAAACCCAGATCCTCTAAAAGGTTTATTGCCAAAGTAGTGTGATTTATCGTCTCGATTTCACTTGGTCCATTATGAGTATGTCATCTAGATACATTTTCAGACGTACCCCTCGTTCTCTCAGGTAAGCTGCCACTGGCCGGAGGACCTTGGTGAAATACCAAGGGGCCAAAGAGAGACCGAAGGGTAGACATACAAACTCCCACATCTTTCTGCCCATCTGAAGCGGAGATATTTTTGGTGATCTTTGCAAATAGGGATTGTTAAATACGCATCTTTTAGGTCTAATCTTGTTAGCCAATCCCCAGTTGTAGTATATACATTATTAAGTGTAGACCTTCCATTTTGAAGTGGTGATATTCTACCTAATCGTTGAGACTCTTTAGATTTATAAATGGTCTCATACCTTTCTCTTTTTTCTAGACTAGGAAAATATTGCTTACAAAACATTTTGAAGAATCTAGTGATTCCCTGATGGCACCTTTCTCTAGTAGGTCTTGGACCTCTTTGTTGACTACTTTTGATAACTCTTCATCGAACCATATGATTTCTGGGATATGGTCTTGTTTAAATGTTCATGGACGTTTAATCAGTATAAAACTATGAAAGGCATCCCAAGGCCTTAGGATGGCCGCCAAGACAACGTGGAAGACGTAGTCTCGGTGCCCCTGTTTGTCTCCATTTCTCTTTTTATTAATGAGAAAAATGGGAGATTGTACTTCCAGAGGAGAGAGGGTTTAAATGGCACGGAATGTGCCAAGCGTTAGGAGCGGTCTGCGCGTAATGGTGGAAGCGGTCTCTGAGCTTGAATAGCGTGCTAGCCTTCAATGAGGCAGCGACGCAAAACAAGCCTGAAATGAATCGAGTGCAGGCGGGGGCAAGAGGAGCAGCGATGACTCGGCCGCATTCGGAGCATTATTGCAGCTCCTAGCAATGTGGTAGAGCTGCGCAACCGGTAGCCAGGGAGGTTACCATGGTTCGCGACACGCCGTCTTCGTGGAGAGACAGTAAGATTTAACCAAATGGTTAAAAGTCATGAGAAACAGAACAAGGTAAACCCTGAAAGGAAAGTTGTTAAACATGTGAATTAAGAACATAGTAACTCAATCATCATATTAATAGCATAGCAGGTCCATTAGTAACAGCTAGCTTAGCAACTACTAAGCATGTATAAAATGAGAGAAAACAAGCTATAAAGGTATAATAGTAAAGTATATAAAAGAAAAAACATACATACTTGTAAGAGCACAGTACATGTAATAAAATCAAAACAAGAACACAGAATAGTGATAAGCAGAGCATAGGATGAGAGGATACTTCTTGACTGCGGCAGCCAAAAAAAGAAGGAAGTGTTATGTATTTTCTGGCCTTTTATTGGGTCGGAATTTCTTGTTTTGCAACATTCTGAGTTCTTTAAAGTGGCTGTGGTTAGCTAAATAAAGAAGTTTGAAAGAAGATTAGCCTCCGGTCTTGACATAAAATCATCTATGAGGAGGTGGCCTGACTGTAGAGTGTGGTGCTGCAATGCATCTTGGGATACTACCTGTGGTATTGATGTATCGAAGTTAGGGAAAGTGTCCGGGGCCTTCTGCCTTGCCTTGGGAGAGACAGCATCTTAGAACGAGCTCTGTAGCTTTAGGCTACTTGACCTGTCTGACAGTGGAATGAATTCTTAGGAAGGTTCTGCGCGCTTACACCTTAATGAATCTATTCTTGGGAAATGCTATGAAGGGATGTCAAGCTAGTGGTGGTGTAGGTACAGACTAATGCTTTTTATCCATGAACTTCCGATTAAGGGTAAACTCCGGGTTTGCTCTGTTATGTTCTGTATCCTGATTCTCGAACTGATCATTCTGAGCTTGTTGCACCGCCTTAACTTCATCCGTAGATTTGGCTTTGTATTAGTTCCAATGTATCTCTACACCCTCACTTTGAGGTGCCTGTATGTCGAGCTGTTATTGGCTTTGTAATAGACTAACTAAACTTAACTGGTAGTCTGTGATTCTTAGGAGTTAAGGTAAATTGCAACTGAAGTGTTTGATTGGCTAAAGATTTCTCTTCCCTCCACGCATTCATGCTGACAAAAAGTGCCATCGACCTGAGGTTCCAGAGCAGATCTAGATTGTGGACCCTGGGTACTTCAGGGGCAAGGTAGTCTAGTTGTCAGTTCGGTACAGCAAGATTGCCCTGATTTGTGGGCAAGTAGAGCTTCTCAAGTGCCACCCTACATCGTGATTTGTTCCAAATAAATTCCCTTATGTGCTTTTCAAAAGAGCAAAAAATGGTGTTGGGAGATAAATGGGTAGGTTAGCAAAGTATTTTAAGAGGTGGGGTTGGACCACCATTTTTAGAAGGGCTACACGCCCTGCCGCTGATAGAGGTAATGCACGCCAAAAGGTCATCTGGGATCTTAGGAATGTGATAGCACATATAAGATTGCAATCGAGTAAGCCTATTAGTGAATGTAATACTCTTATACCCAAATACCAAAATGTATTGGGCTGCCACCGTATGTGTATGTCGTTTAGGGTGAAGTTTGGGTTGGGCAATTCAGATGTAAAGGTCATGATTTTTCCCACTTAACTTTTAAACCAGACAGGGCAGCAAAGCGGTTAAGTGTCAGAGGGATCATGTGAGGAATGGTGTGCAGAATTGCAGATCTCTGAGATATAGTAGCAATTCTCAGCATAAAGGGAGGTAGCTTGAATTCCATCTCCTAGAGCATGGGTACTCACAAACTTTCTCTCGGGGGCCAAATTTACAGTGTGGTTTCTGGCTGAGGGCCGCACTGGTGGGGGCGGGGCCAGTGGGGGAGGGGGCGGGGCTAGAGCAAAAAAAAACTATGACCATGAGGTTGAACACAGGCCACTGCAGCGGACGCCTTCATCCACTGAGCCTCCAGACCCGGTATGCACACATATCTATCTATCTATCTATCTATCTATCTATCTATCTATCTATCTATCTATCTATCTATCTATCTATCTATCTATCTATCTATCTATCTATCTATCTATCTATCTATCTATCTATCTATCTATCTATCTATCTATCTATCTATCTATCTATCTATCTATCTATCTATCTATCTATCTATCTATCTATCTATCTATCTATCTATCTATCTATCTATCTATCTATCTCTCACTCTGTCTCCCGCTCTATCTATCTATCTATCTATCTATCTATCTATCTATCTATCTATCTATCTATCTATCTATCTATCTATCTATCTATCTATCTATCTATCTATCTATCTATCTATCTATCTATCTATCTATCTATCTATCTATCTATCTATCTATCTATCTATCTATCTATCTATCTATCTATCTATCTATCTATCTATCTATCTATCTATCTATCTATCTATCTCTCACTCTGTCTCCCGCCCTCTCTATCTATCTATCTCTCCGTCCATCACTCTGTTTGTCTCCCTTTCTCTCTGTCTCTCTCTCCGTCCATCACTCTGTTTGTCTCCCTTTCTCTGTCTCTCTCTCCGTCCATCACTCTGTTTGTCTCCCTTTCTCTCTGTCTCTCTCTCTCCGTCCATCACTTTGTTTGTCTCCCTTTCTCTCTGTCTCTCTCTCCATCCATCACTCTGTTCGTCTCCCTTTCTCTCTGTCTCCCTCCCTGTTTGTCTCCCTCTCGCTCCCTTTGTCTCCCTCCCTGTTTGTCTCCCTCTCGCTCCCTTTGTCTCACTCACTGTTTGTCTCCCTCTCGCTCCCTCTGTCTCACTCACTGTTTGTCTCCCTTTCACACTGTCCCCTCCCTCTCTCTCTCTCTCTCTCTCTGTCTCCCTTCCTCTCCCTCTCTCCCTCTGTCTCCCTCCCTCCCTATCCCTCCCTCTGTCTCCGTCTCCCTACCTCTGTCTCCGTCTCCCTCCCTCTGTCTCCCTCTGTCTCCCTCCCTCCCTCTGTCTGCCTCCCTCCCTCTGTCTCCCTCCCTTTGTCCTCCCTTCCTCCCTCTGTCTCCCTGCCTCTCTCTCCCTCCCTCTCTCTGTCTCTCTGTCTCCCTCTCTCCCTCCCTTCCTCTCCGTCTCCCTCCCTCTCTCTCCCTCCCTCTGTCTCACTCACTGTTTGTCTCCCTTTCTTTCTGTCCCCCTCCCTCCCTCTCTCTCTCCCTCTCCCTCCCTCTCTCCGTCTCCCTCCCTCTCTCTATTGCTCTCTCTTTCCCTCTGTCTCCCTCACTCTGTCTCCCTCCCTCCCTCCTCCGTTCTCCCTCCGTCTCCCTCCCTCTCCCACCCTCCCTCCCCCTCCCTCTGTCTCCCTCTCTCTCTCCATGTCTTCCCCCCTCTCCCTGTCTTCCTCCTCTCCCTGTCTTCCTCCTCTCCCTCTCTCTCCCTCCCTCTTCCTCCCTCTGTCGCACTCTGTCTTCCTCCCGCTGTCACCTCACCCCCTGCTCTCACTCCCTGCTGCCCTCCATCACCTCACCCTGCTGTCCTCTGTCACCTCACCCCGCGCTGAGACGGCTTCCAGGGAACGCACACGGCCGCACCCAAGTACTTCAGAGGTCTTTTAAAGACCATTCACTTGTTAATGAGACTTTGTTGTATTTCACCTCTTCTTAGCGCCCCTGCATCTCCACTCAATCAGAGGGGAGATGCAGGGGCGCTAAGAAGAGGTGAAATACAACAAAGCCTCATTAACAAGTAAATGGCCTTTAAAAGAATCGCCCGGCATCACAGCTCCGCGCTGCTGCAACCGGCGGTGTTCGCTGACAAGCACAGGGCACAGGCACTATGTCTGCAAGGTCCGCGGGCCGCCAAGGAAGGCTTGCCGGGCTGCTGACGGCCCGCGGGCCGTACTATGAGTACCCGTGTCCTAGAGGAACACCCCAGGTGCAACAGTCTTATGGGCAGTTCAGTGGCATAGGGGCTCCGTAAGAGTGGGGCAAGCCAAGCGGCTCAGCGGTGGGGAAGTATACCAAACTATGGTAGCGCCTACATGAATTCAGCATCTGCGTTCCCAACCCTTCACGCCAACGCCATTTCTACTAGGAATCCTCAAGGCATCCGCTTCGGGGCTAGATCGAAGGCCTCTCATTTTTCTGCCTCTGTCATCGCCTCTTTGTTTGACTGGGGGTCCCTGAGTGTAGACAGCAGGAAGGCAGGCCACGCACTCACCCCTTTTACTATGCAACCACTGTTGCCTGGTCCGTGCTGCATTGGGTCCTCTCCCACAGAACCAGGCCCCACTTGATGAAGTGTCATCCATGATCTGTGGTCGTTGCTGCATCTTAAGGGTAGGGAGCAAAAGGTGTTATCAATTGTAGATGGGGGCAGTGAGTTGGATGGGCGAAACGTTTGGTGCAGATGGCAAACGATGGCAGGATATTTCACAGATAATCGGGGTTGTGCAGCGGAGCCTCTTCAGAGTGGAACCATGATCTTGACCGCGGTAGCCATGCCCCCATATAAATCTCCCAATCACAATAGATCCCCCTCTGTCCATCCCACTAAGCCTAGGCCTTATTGATAAAGCAAGTGAAAGCAATCTGAACAAGCATTGGCATAGCCAATAGGTCTTGCTTTTGGGACCTTATAAGTATTTAGTTATGCAACACAATATCCTTGGTGCAACCACATCAACTGTTGCGTGGCTAAACACTTATAAGGTCCCAAAGGCGACCTATTGGCTATGCAAATGCTTGGTGTGGTTGTGTTTGTGGTTATGTGTGTGGTTGTGTGTGTGTTTGTGTGTGTGTGTGTGGTTGTGTGTGTGTGGTTGTGTGGTTGTGTGTGTATGTGGTTGTGTGTGTGTGGTTGTGTGTGGGGTTGTGTGTGTGGTTGTGGGTGTGGTTGTACATGTGTGTGTGTGGTTGTGTGTGGTTGTGTGTGTGGTTGTGTGGTTGTTGTGTGTGTGTGGTTGTGGTTGTGTGTGTGTGTGGTTGTGTGTTTGTGTGTATGTGTGTGGTTGTGTGTGTGTATGGTTGTGTGTGTGTGTGGTTGTATGTGGTTGTGTGTGTGGTTGTGTGTGTGTGGTTGTGGGTGTGTGTGTGTGGTTGTGCGGTTGTGCATGTGGTTGTGGTTGTGTGTGTGGTTGTGGTTGTGTGTGTGGTTGTGTGTGACAGTAACACTAAAAGCATCTCAAAATAAAGGAACACAAACATCGAGTTTGTGGGAAGAGAAAGCACGTTGTAAGTCAAACAGGTGCAGCAAAGCATTAACACAACAACAAAACAAACAAGATCACTTAGCGAAGACTGAGTGCTGATAATGGATACACAAAGCCCATCATCTTAAGAGTTCGATTGCAGCCAATGTGCACTCAAACCTGCCCCCTCCTTGTGAGTTGCACCCCATATTTCATGAGTTGTAACTGCTGCACCCACCATAGCTCTTTGAGATCTAAAGCGCTACATAGGTCTAATCGACTAACCAGTCGCCAAAATGCTGTGCTTTTAAAGAGAATGTGCCAAAAGTTTCCAGCTTCCTCATCATGTCCTCATGAAAGCGCCAACGAAAGGACTCCCTGAATGGTGCGAGCCGCTGCGATTAGAAATAAACACTGTGAACGTTGTCCAGTTTAACAGTAACATTTCCTTAATGTTCTTTAAGTTACAAAACAGTAATACTAAAAGCATCTCAAAATAAAGGAACACAAACATCGAGTTTGTGGAAAGAGAAAGCACATTGTAAGTCAAACGGGAGCAGCAAAGCATTAACACAACATGTTCTTTGATGTTCTTTGAAAGAGAACATCAAAGGGGCGCTGCGAAAGTGATCGCGAGCGAAAGTGAAAGTGATCGCGGGCGCTTAATGGGCATGACGAGGTTTGCCAGCCTCTGTTCCTAAGCGCACGCCCGCGCACATGCACTGTAGCTCTAGGCTGGCCATGGCAGCATTTTTTGAGCCCTCACAAAGAGGCTTGCCAGACCAGCGCATGCGCTGGATCAGGCGAGACCTAAAAGTGGGGAGGAAGGATAGCAGTGGGGGAGCATGGGAGAGAATGTGCAATTGGCTTAGCAAAACCTAAAACAGACAAGTGAGCAGAGGAATTTCTTTGTACAGTTTTGCTGCTTTACAGGTCCAGGTTCATCATGGGACCCTGAAGGGGTGCTCTGCTTGCTTCTCTTTATCGAGTCCTTCTTCTACCTTCTACCTCTCTCCGCCTGCCTGCCTGACTACCGTCCTCCAACGTCCTGTATTCACCCTGTTGGAAAAATGTGAGTCTTTTCAATGTGTGTATTTCTCTCCTACCTCCCCATCTGTCCTTCCTCTCTCTCAAATATGTCGGGTGTTTTTTTTTTCTCGTTTGGGAGTCGCAGAGGAGGACCTGGTCTCACCCAACAATGGAACTGTGGGTAAGTATGGAATTCCATCTTGCCCCCATTCTCCTCCTCTCTCCTCACACCTATCTATTTGGAGACGTTTACTCTTATAGTTACTAAACAACCAAATGCTGATGTCACTGTGTAGGTTAGCAAGATTCTCCACGAGGTAAAATTAAAATGCTTTCATTTTTAATTTTGAGGGAGAATTTCTAGAAAGATGATTCAGTTATTTTACAATTTGTTTTCAAAATCTAATTTAATTGTGAAATCCAATTTGTTCATAACTTTAGTAGAAAAGTAACCATATAAAAATGTTGTTTATGCTGCTAAATGCAAAAATGGCTTAGAACCAGTTTTACGATTCAACTCAGTCTTAGCGCCCAATAAAGATTCCTGGCTGGAGTTAATAACCCTGCTCTCTGGTGGGCAATGACCTGGCATCTGGACACAGGAAGGCAGGGTCGTAATCCACCATTTCTGCTTAACAGACAGCTGACATCTTGGAGGAATACAGTCGACAGAACACAGGATAGCATTTATACCGCCTCATTTAATATAAAGACGCAGACTGACACCTCACATAGGAAGTGCTGCAAAAGGAGGCGGGCATATATATAATAGCCGATATTAGGCAGGAAACATTCTCTAAAAACTGGCTAGTGCACAGGATAAGACTAGCACCTCATTACCAGCTCCTCAGAACATTTGTGCAGGAACAGATCTTTAATGAATAAGAAATCCCAACTGGAAGAAAGAAGACTTAAGTACTCCTGCTGTCTCAACCAAAGGTGGCTGATTTCCTGCCTGTCAGCTCCAGTGATACAAAAAGCAGAATGACCCCTGACTCAAAAAAGACACAGCTGACCACAGAGGATTTGACCCAACAGGAGCCCTGGCTGGAGAATAAATAACCTAATACTTAGAAGCTTGCCTGGAAGACCTAATGGCTGCTGGAGTGATCAGGAGGAACTTTCCCAGCAGATGGAAAAAAAATCTGGAACAAGGTGCCGAGGATTGCCCATTGATGTTTCACCCTAGGAAGGCAATATATCTAAGTTTGTTCTGCTCTGAGCTTTATTTAACGCTGAAAAAGTATTGCAGCCTCTTGTGGGGAAGTTGTCAGGCTTTGCGGAGCCCTAGGCTTCCAGCCTTGCTTCGCTGGAAGATTTTTTTAACCTAAAAAACGAATAAATTAAGAGGGTAAAACCTTATACTGGAGGTATAAAATGCAGTTTTGGCCCACTTGAAGCTCTTGGTGAGAAAATGAACAGATTCAGTGGGAGCGCTGCGACATGTCCAACTTCGACCGACCATCTCCAGCTAGAGCCTTGGACATTGCTCTCCAGATAAAAGACAAAGGGGCTGATTTAGACCTTGGACGATGGTCTATGCTCCATCAGGGCGACATACTGAAGGCCTGCCCAACTCTAAATGAGGCGGGCAGAACTTCACTTTGGCAGAGAAGGTACTCATTGTCGTTGTGATGGAACACCCTCTCCTCCAAATTCTAAGTTCTAAGTTCTTCTATGCCAGCGAAGGAGACTACTTCACCTCTGCTGCTGACATACACCTCCGACGGCCCGATGGAATAAGGGCCGTAGCAGTTTTGCCCATGTGATTGCTCTCTCCATTCATAGTGGGTGGTCAAATGGTCACTGTTCACTGTCCGTCACCGCCAGGTAAAACATGGACATAAGGGGCAGTGAAAACTGCAAAATGACCAGTGTATCACGGGAGACAACTCCCTCGGTGCAGGGATCATTTGTTTTTGGGATTTTGCTTTGGGAAATTAAAAAAAAAGGTAAAAATTTTAATGGACGTTACCGTCGTATTGCCGGAGCGGTTCCTGCCAATGTTGGTGACATCTCTATATTCGGAGGATGGCTACTCGATCAGGGCGACTGAGTATTTTACTCTGTCGCCCTGACACCGTATAGACTGTCCTCGGCAGTCTAAATTAGCCCCTTAGTGGCTAATTTAGAGGTTGGCGAATGAGCCCCACACACTTTGGGAAACCTGGGGGCATTAGTTTTTGTTTTTCAAAACAAACTCCTGCTTTAGAAATGTATTTTTGAAAAACATAGAAAGTTGAAAGTTTGCTGGATGGCCATCAAAAGCGATGGTTGCTTTGAGTTGAAAGTTTGCTGGATGGCCATCAAAAGCGATGGTTGCTTTGCCATTTTTAGTGCATTTAAAGGAACCGCCGTGACAGCGGTTCTCTTCAGTGTAGAGATGGGGTTTGGTAATCTCTAAAATTAGTGGGTGGTAGTCTGTAATGGTAATGTTCTCTGCTACCCATATGGACTGTGCTCCGCCCACCAAACTCTAAATTTGACCCTCATTCCGATGTTAAAACCTTTGCTCGGGATGAATCACTTGGTGTACCCGACCTCTGCTCCAGTAAAGTCATCCTGAAGTCAGACCTACGTTGCTCAAATCCAAACTTATAATTTCTAATGGTACTTTACTTCTTCTAGGCACCTTTTGCATTAAACCTTTAAAAAAATCATATTTCTAGTTCCTTTTATTTGATTTTAATAGGGTTGGTGTATTTTTTTATATTTTCCCTATTTTTCTAAATTGGTTTTGGGATGTTATGGTGTTTCTTTTTTGACTTTCACATTTGTAGTACAGTTTGAATTTAAGACGCATTTCCTTCTGCTTGTGCTGTAGCTGCCAAGTATTCAGCAGAGTTTTAATGGCACTTGTGTTGAGTCCAAACCAGGGTGTGTTTATTATGTTGGTAAGGCTGTCCTCTCCCAAAGTTTCCGACTCACTTCCTAACACCCAGTAACTACATCAGGTACTTGTGCACAACACTATATTCGTTTATGTTTTGTAAAGGGATATTTTAAGAGTCACAATCACTTATAGGTTTTAAGGCGCTCATAAGAGAGGGAAGAAAAACTAACTCCCCAGTTCAGATGAGTTAATATATAGAATTGAATGCTTGATTAAACAGCCAGGGCCTCAGCTGGCTTCTGAACAGTGTGGGTGAACTTTCCATTTGCAGGAGAACCTGCAGAGCTGTTCAAAGTTTAGGGGCACAAGTTGTTTTAGTGAAAGACCAGAATATTTTGTGCTTTTAGTCTGTGATTTAGGCAATTTAAGTAGGATCCTTTGTTTAACAGACAGACCATTACATTTTTTTAATACAGGCTCAGTATGAAAGGAGTGCGAGTCTTCCAGGATCAGGCGGGCAGCCATGTTTTGGGTCACATGTAGCTTGTAAAGTAAACATTGAGGCAGTTTGAGGGACAAAGAGTTGGTACAGTCCAGCCACAATCCACTAAAACCAGAAACTCCCATAGGGTTCCCATTGGGGTCGCCTATGGAGATATCATTCGCTGCCGCCTGCGCCGCTCCAAATGCAAGCCGTCTGCCCCATCCACGCCAGGATTGCACAGACCTGTGGGAGAGGCTGCCAATTTAGACACAACAGTGCATGCAGTGCCTGGTTTTCACAGTGTTCAGGTTGATGTTGCCCCCTGCCCTCAGTTAATAACAACCGCCCACCCCCGTAGAGTAGATTGTGTCTAAGGGCCTGACAGATCGTGGCGGACAAGTAACTCCGACACAGCGGTGACGGATATCCCGTCCACTGAATATAAATACCATTATAGGCTATGGGATTTATAGTTCAGTGGACGGGATATCCGTCACCGTTGTGATGGTGTAAACCACCCGCCTAGATCTAAGTCAGGCACTAAGGGCCATATGTACAAGGACTGGCGAAAACTATCGCTAACGTTAGTTAGCGGCAGTTTTCTTACCACTGTGTACCGCTATCAGCGACGTATTTATAAGCCGTCGCTACATGGTGATAGCTTCAGATATCGGCGGCGAAAACTGCAGCTAACATTATCGTGATGGTGATAGGAATTCCGGCGTTAGCGGGTGAAAACCAATGCAAGGCCCATTAGCAGCAAAAAAACACGTTAGTCAGCCCAAAAATAGTCTATCAGTCGAACTCCAATAGAAAATAGTCAAAACAACCAATGAAATGCAGAATGGAGCAAACAGGGCCAAGTGCAGCCCACATCAGTAACCCCCTCAAGCCACCCAACATCCAGGATGACCAGGATGAGAGCCTGGATGCCTCGCAGGAAATGCACCTGGATGCCTCGCTGGACCTTTGTCTGGAGCCTGGATGCCTCACAGGACCTGCACCAGGAGCCTTGATGCCTCGCCGGACCTGCGTCTGGAGCCTTGATGCCTCGCCGGACCTGCGTCTGGAGCCTGGATGCCTCGCTGGACCTGCGTCTGGAGCCTAGAGTGGGATGCGGAGGAGCTGTGTTGTCGATGAGCCATGTCAGTAGACATTGAGGCACGGCAATTACCTGTACCTGGTGGTGATGTCTGACAGGTCGCATGGAGACACGTTGCTGACCTGTGGGAGAAAGCTGTCTTGATCCCCTTGGAGCTGTGAATGGTAGAGGCGCTCATGCGCACCAATGTAGGGAGGTCTGCATTGCATACTATGATCCACCACTACACTGGGGTGCACGGAGGGGATTAACAACGTGGGCGGCACCTCTCTGCATCACAGACCGAATGATGTTGCGCTGGCCGGATGCTGTGGAGGGTGAGGCCCTTGAGCTGCGCCGAACTTGTGTGGTGGGAGCGCTGCAGCTTCACGCCTAAGGGAGCCCTGCTGCGTCAACTGCATCCGGAGGTTCACCAGTGGACTTGTTGGTGACTGCTGTACCCAGGCTTGTGAAATACCACCTGGCTGAGGCTCCTGCTGGCTGAGTCACAGATTTGGAGAAAGTTAAGCGGATTGCGCCACGGTGTCAATGTCCAGGTAAGGAGAAGGTGGGACGCTTAGTGGAGGAGGCCCGGGGGTCGAGTCGCCCAGGCCTAGCACCTGTAGATGACCCAGCCCTAGTGGCGCCCCATCTGCTATGGCAGAAGAGCGTTGCCCCACTGCTTTCAAGCAGTTCAAGAAGAGGAAAAATCATCACATGATGATAACTTCCTGATGTAATCTTGCTATGTTTCCTTTGCGGGCGGGAGGGTGGGTAGGGCTGCTCCACTCACAGAGCAGGGCAGTGGGGGAGTGGCATGTCCACTCAAGGGCTCAATAACTGTTTGGTCGCCCCACTCAGGCAGCCCTAAGCAGTCATGCACACTGTCCTGTTCGCAATGCAGGCTGCATTACAGGAGGCATATTGCAACAGTAGGGAAGGTATTGGATAGCGGAGTTGTAAATATTACTATTCCCATTTCAGTGAGTGCAACCCTAAACCTAACCCTTGCACCCCAAAGCAAACCCTGAACCCTGAAATTCATCTTTGAGCCACCAAAACGCACCCTAAAAATCATATTTGACCCAAATGCACACCCCAATGTTCATAATTGACCCCAAAACACACCCACTATTTCGAATTTTATCCCAGAATACACCCCAAATTTAATTTCCGTCACCTAAAATCCATACCCGCCCTAAACCTTAAAAATATCCCATTACTGGCCTCACAATGCTTAGTAATGGAATGTGATGTAAAGGCACCTGCATTGCTGGGGTTGCGTTGTAAAGGCATTACGATGTAATGCCTGTGTTGTAATGGACATCTCCCATGCCAAAGGCAAGCCCGTCTGCGTCCGTCTGCTACTGGAACGCGCTCAGCACCAAGCACCCTTCCTCTCGGACACTCCACGGCTACAACGCCAGTACCCTCCTCGCCATCAACCCTGGACACCACATCGCCTGCCAGGATTAACCTCTGTTCCAGACCCGACCTCGCCATTGCCATCACCGGCGGCTACTAAATCACCCGCAAGGACCACCCCGACCGTCCAGGAGGAGGCATTGCCATCACCTACAGAAGCACACTCTGACTGACCATGCACTCTAATGACCCAACGGTGACCATGGAACACCTCAACTTCCAGATCCGGACCAACCCCAAGTCCATCCTCTCCCGCACCCTCATCTGCAGGCCCCCCGGGCCATGGACCCCCATTCTCCGATACCATTGTAGACCTCATTGCACCCCAGGCTTTGCTATCTACCGACGACATCCTACTCAGTAAACTCAAGTTCCACCTGGACAACCCCTTTGACCAGCACACCACCCTCTCCTGGGAAAGCTCCCCAAAATCAGACTCAAGCAGCTAGTCACCGCAGCAAGCCACACAGCAGAACACACGGTCGAGCACGTCTCCTCCGCCAGCGGGAACTTCAACTACAGCCCCACCAGCGGACTCTCCTGGACCGATCATCATTGTTTAGATCACGTCTTCACCATACCCCGTACACTATTGCCATCATCGCTCCCCCTCGCAGCTGGATCAAGGCTGCAGAAGAACTTTTTCTCAACTCCCTCAGCACCACCACTCTGCCTACGCTTACAGATGATGACATCGCAGCGCGCAACCGCCACTGATGGATCTCTAACTGTGCCGACACCCTGGCAACCCTCAAGAATGGCATTGCGTCAGTACCCTACACCAGCCTGATGGCAGGCGTAAGGGTGACGCAGTGCCACAGGGATAGGCTGGCCCCATGCATTGCTGGAGTTGCGTCATGGTTGTGACATGACTGCAGCAATGCATGACTTTAGCGCAGACAGATACGTCAGCATCCCAGACATATCTGTCATTACTTGCATCATGGAGAGCTGTCATTGAATAAAGCGCATCGATGGTGTCGCAAGAAGGGGGTAGTTAAAAGTGTTGCAACGCTGTCTTGTAGCAATACTTTTCATGACTGAGGCCCAGGAATGCGCACTATCTTATTGATGGTGCTCATTCTTGCCCTGTAGTTTTGTCGCAGGGCAGCGCAACGACATTGCTTGCAGTGCTGTCCAGAACCAAAACCTGCTGAAAAGAGGCCCCAAGTGTTATCTCTATTTTCTGGTCTTAAAACACTGCCTCTAACGGCAGTTAGCAGCCATTTTTTTGGTCCTCCAAAGTTCAGGAATCCCCTTGAAAATATCACGAAGTGGGGTTAGCGGCCGGTTTTGCACAGGAACGCCTCTCTTGCATGTCATTATCGCTAACATAATTGGCAATCTTTAGAATGGATGTTTTTGCAGGAAAACTGCCGCTAACAGAGGTTAGCGGCAGCTTGTATATAAGGCGATAAAATTGTTGCTGCAAAACCATCAGAAACGTGCCTCTAAGGCGCCGTTGACGCCTTGTACATATGCCCCAAAGTCTCTACCTTTTGCCTGCGTGTTAATCCCTCAGTGAACACCCATAAGCCTGCTGCCCTCATTATTTTCTTTCCTTGGTAAAGCATAGATGGGAGATCGTATCTCTCATATTGCCAGAGCCTTTAAGTTTCTGAGGCCTGGTTTCACCAGGCATCAGCAATCAATGTGGACAAAGTCATTCAGGTTGAATATTCCATACTGCCTTGGAATAGGTCAGAACAAAAACATTTAAACCACACCTAAAGAGCTCTCCTGAGGGTTTTGAAGATATCAGCTGAGAGGACACACTATTATCTTGCTCCATCATCCTACATGGCTTTACAAACCAGTTTGTACTATGGTACCATGCTCCAGCAGCCCCAGAAGCATTTCTGATGGTCCTATCAGCATGATTGGCTATATCACCCTGAAAGGAGGCTGGAATATTGCTTAAGGTAATTTCAATATCTCAGAAGATTACCCCAAAAATAGACTTGCTAACCACCTGGTAAAAATCATGTCATACTACGGGGGTCCCAAGATGTGCATGACCCCGCTCACAAGGCAGAACATACGATAAATCTTATTTTCTCCTCAACTGTACTAGTTACTCTAACAACCAACATCTTAGCTGGTCCGACCATTGCTTAATAGCATTTTGTAATCCTCAGTCTAACAGCAGGGGCTTAGCTTACTCAGTGAGATTCGAGGGGGCTGTGAATCTCAAATTTCTCAACTACAAAAGCAATGGGTTGCAGGATGACTGGGTGAGGTGCCCAGGATGTGGGGTGGCCTGTTCCCATGAGGAGTAGGGTCAGTACTGATTTACATTAGGTGGGCCTTTGTCCGGAGTGACACAAATGGCAAAAACCAATGGGTTGGAATCCACAACGATTGAAACAGGTTATGCTATTTGCAACCTTTTGGGTGTTTGATTTCCAGTAGTATGCCTGAAAACCTGAAACCGGTGCAGCTTTCCAAGCCGGCTACAGCCAATGTTCATGAATTCTAAGAAGGGATGTATGACGTAACAACGCGTGTGTTTACAACGCATGCAGTTACATCGCGGTTTTTACAACGACTGCGATGTTACTACGCTATGCCATTACAACGCAAGTCTTTACATCGACTTGCGCTAGATGGCGTGCTAACATTAGAAAAGCGTAATTTACTATTCCAACTCCAGTCCACTTAACAGTAGGGAAGGTGTTGGGATAGTAAACGACACTATTTGTAATGTTAGTACGCCATCTAGCGCAAGTCGATGTAAAGACTTGCGTTGTAATTGCATCGCGTGGTTACATCGTGTTCGTTGTAAAATCCGCGATGTAACTGCACGCGTTGTCAAAGTTTCGTTGTAAAGGTTGTTTCCCTCTAAGAAGTAGTGAATTTGCATCAATTCAAGAAGTACTTCTTTTTTTTTTTTTTTTTTTGATTTCAAAAGAATTTATTATTTTAAGGGAGTAAAAACAAGCATAGAATACAATCAAGAATGATACAAATGATATCAGCTAAAAGACATTCAACCTGGTAAAATGAAAGTTAAAACTGAAAAAAACCTTACAAAGTTCATTAATTTGGAAGTATCAGAGGAATGCATTGAATAAGGAAGAATCAATGGATAATCAGGAGTCGTATTTATCAAAAGTATCATCATCATATATTAACTTAGGGATGAAGGGAAAGAAAGGAAAGAAAGCAAAGATAGAAAAAGAAAGAAGAAAGCAGAAAGACAAGATGAGAAAAGAGAGAAGGATTTCCAAAGGATTCACCCAACAACAACACCATCATTAACCAGGCACATCAAACGGGTATTGAGCCACCAAACCCTCTGAGGCTCTTTGCATATACGTATCTAGAGTCAGCCACACATCATTAGATATAAACGGAGAAAGGTGAGCATGATCAACTGACGTATGAGCACTACGCAGAAAAGAAACCCATGCCCACCAAGTATGATAAGAGACTGAAGAAAAAGATTTCCACTCCATGAGAATTACCTTGACTGCTATAGATAGTAAAAGATCCAATAATTGTAATTCCATGGCATCTAAGGGCAACGGGACCGAGGCAGCCAACGGACCAAGAAGAATTAGTGGAAAAGAGAGTTGAAACTGAATATCAAAGATAAGCATGAGATGTTTGTGAACTAGACCCCAAAATGGTTGGAGAAGAGAGCAGTCAAAGAACATATGTTGGAAATCACCAGGTGCTAGCCCACAACTCCAACATCGATCATCGTCCTTGAGATTTAGCGCGTGTAAACGAGTGGGAGTCCAGTGAAGAAGATTAATAGAGAAAAACTTAGATTGCATTAGTGAGGGGGCGATTTTGTTACGAAGAGAAAGCTTACCAATATCTTGCCATGTGTCTGAAGAGATATGATCGGTAACACTATGATCAAAATGATGTAGCCATTTTTGCTGTGCAACAGTTTGGGTAGGAAGTGACGAGGACGACAAAAATGTATAAATCTTAGATGCAACATGACCAGACTTAATCCATAAGTGAATAAGCATAATCATAGGGGAAGAAGGCTGAAGCTGTAATCTAGCAAGTGCTACTTTTATCTTAAGAAAAGTGTAAAAATCTATATTAGATAAAGAAAATTGCTGGGCCAGGGTAGAGAAAGGAAGAGGTTCATTTTTGGAATCATACAAATGTTTAACAAGCGAGATACCTTTCCCCGACCAATAAGACATCAATTCCGGATCAATATTAATCTTAATTTTGGAATTGCGCCAAATGGATGACCATCTAGTTTTATGCAACGGAATCGCCACTCTCATATCAATTTTACGAATTGCAGCAACAGTATCCAAAATAATAGATCTAGAAAATGGAATGAAAAGAGTATTTGTGGTTAAGAAAGAGGCAGTGGAAGAGGAGAGGCCAATTCCTGTTCTATTAGCAACCAAGCTGGAACATGCATAAGGGGAGGGGAAAACCAGAGCGCACCTTGAGAGGCTAGAAAAGCAGATTGATATTTCCCCCAATCAGGAAGATTACATCCCCCCAACTCATAAGGTTTCCTCAAAAATTTATAGGCAATTCTAGCCCTTTTATTATTCCATAAGAATTTGGAAGTAATTAAATCAAGATCATGAAAGAAGGCATCAGAGAGCTTGACTGGAAGCATAGAAGAGACAAAATTAATAATAGGTGTTATCATCATTTTAAGAGTTTGGAGCCGACCCCACCAGGAGATATGCTTCGGAGACCAATTTTCTAAAAGATGCCGCACTATAAGAATAGTATGAGATTCATTATAAGTAACCGTCGCATAGAGGGTGGAACAAAAATAAATACCCAGATACTTTAGTTGCTTAGATTGCCACTTAAAACCCGCCGAACCCATATGAGAGGAGAAGCAGTAAGCATTTAAGGGGAACATTTCTGTCTTATCTCTGTTCAGTGTATAACCTGAAACCTTTGAGAAGGTGGAAATGATCTCAGAAATAGCCGGGATGGCACGCACAACATCATCTGAAAAAATGAGAACGTCATCGGCATAGGCAGCTACTTTTAACTGATGGGAACCAAAAGAAAATCCCATAATGTCTGGATGTACGTCAATCAGTCGGAGAAGAGGATCAATGGACAACAAAAATAAAAGAGGAGACAAAGGACACCCTTGTCTAGTACCCTGGCAAAGGTGAAAAAAAGACGAGGTAGCCCCATTCACTCTTATATTAGCCCTAGGTCGGGAGTAAAGAGACATAACCATACGGATAAAGGAATCACCAAGATTATGTGCACATAAAACAGCTCGTAAAAAAGGCCAGGAAACCTTATCAAAGGCCTTTTCAGCATCAAGGGCCAAGGCCGCCGCCGGAAGATTGGATCGCTTAGCAGCACCTAGAATATGACAAAAAGTACGGATATTATCACGCGCAAGACGACCCTTTACAAAACCTGTCTGGGAAGGATGAACCAATTGAGGGATAAAGGATTCTAATCGTCTAGCTAAGATTTTAGCAAAAATCTTAGCCTCCATGTTAAGCAGGGAAATGGGACGAAAATTCTTGGGGTCTGAATGATCCTTTCCTTCTTTGGGGATTACTACAATAGTAGCATCAGCAGCAGAGCCAGACACAGAACCATCTTTGACAAACGCATCAAAGACCGATTGAAGTTTCGGAACAATCACAGATAAGAAGGTCTTATAAAACAAAATAGGGTACCCATCAGGGCCCGGAGCCTTACCGGAACGAGTGGCTTTTATTGCGGAAGTAATTTCATCAGAGGTAATCGGGGCATTTAATGAATTATTATCATCCTCCGGTATAGCTTTCAACGGTACTGTCTTCAAAAACTCCTGGCACTGTTCAAAAGACGCCTGCATAGAGGGGGTATATAAATTATTATAGAAATCGCGAAAGACCTCAAGAATTTCTTCAGTCTGAAATTTTCTCTTACCAAGATGGTCAGTAATAGAAGAGATTTGGGAGGATTTATTAGAAGATTCCTGAAACTTTAATGTAGCTGCAAGAGTCTTGCCCGCACGATTTTTTAACAGCAGCCTCTTAGATTTCTGAGCCTGAAAACCAATATGCGCTCTCTTAGTGACAATAGTATTATACGCATATTTTAAGTTCTTAATAGATTGTAAGCATGACCTATCCTTAGACTGTCGAAAAAGATCTTCCTGGCATTTAATCTCATCCGCTAAATCCGTGAGCTCTTTTTTAATGGCAGCGTTTCTCCTGGACATACACTTAATGACCTGACCACGAAAAGTGCATTTAAAAGAGTCCCAGAGAACAACAGGAGAGCTTACTGAACCAACATTCTCACGGAAAAACGTCTCAATATCATTAGAAAACTCTCGAACTTGGGAAACATCATGTAAAATTTCCGTGTTTAGTCTCCAAGATCTAGACCTTACCCGAGGGGCAAAAGACATAAGTGTGAAAGTTACCGCGGCATGATCTGAAACTAAAATGGGGTGAATAAGCGGAGATGAGGAAGCTTGAACAAGAGAAGAGTGAACCAGAAGGTAGTCAATACGTGAGAAGGACGAATGAGGGGAGGAAAAAAAGGAGAAATCACTGCCAGTGGGATTGTGAAGACGCCAAACATCCTGAAGATGGGTCAGAGAACACATATTAATCAATTGTTTATGTGCTTGAGGGGGACGAAAGTTAAAGGCAGAATTCCTATCCAAAATAGGGTCCATTGGTAAATTAAAGTCACCACCAACAATAAGATTGCCAGAATGAGGTGTGTCATTTAGCTTTTTGGTGATCGTTTTCCAAAAAGCCGGATCATCCTTGTTAGGGGCATAGATGTTCATGACAAAGAGAACAGCATTACCATCGGACACCTTAGATAGTAACCAGCGTCCCTCTGTATCCTGTTCAGAGGAAACGATAGACAGACCAGAATGTTTAGAAACTAAAGTGATTACTCCATTCCTTTTACCACTAGCATCCGAACAAGCAACATCAGAAACCCACTCTTTCTTCAGAAATAACGCCTCCCTAACAGAAACCTTTGTCTCCTGAAAAAGGACGAGATCCGAAGAAAGAGATTTGCAATAATCTAGAATCTTCGACCTTTTAACTGGATGATTTAGCCCTTTGACATTAAGGGAGAGTACATTCAATCCAGACATAGATCTAATAGCAGAAGAAAAAGATATTGCACAAATGATATATGAACTACAGCCTCCAAGAGACCTCGCCTCCAGACACTAGCCATCAACACAACACCGGGAGAATCCCAGGAGGAAATCCAAAGAGAGAAGGAAAAAAGAGAGAAAGAAGAAAAGAAGAGGATAGACAGAAAGAGGGAGAGAAGGGCCAACAAGGAAGGTCTGAAAAAGACCGAATTCATACAAGGGGGGACATGGGAATGAGCAAAGAGCCCAACATGAGGAATAGAAACTATCAGCATAAATGGCCCAAAAACAGAACAGAACAGATTATGCGTTATTATAAAAGAAGAACTGTCTAAAGGATATGAACAAGAATCAATTATCGTTCTGGAAACAGCACATCATATAAATCTATACAGGCTACATGATAATCAAATTTGAGAGAGAGGAAACACCTAAACAGGATCATAAAAAGTGTAAAAAGCAAAAAGAGAGAAAAAACAGATGTAAACAGTAATAGCTGATACAAAAAAAGAAAGAGCAATAATAAATAAAGTACTAAATAATACAGTCAGAAGAAAGTAAGTGAAACACAGGGGAGAGCGGGATATAGTAACAGACTAATGTATCAAACAATAAAGTCTTATGATAGATACATAATATAAATGAGATTATCCATAAAAATGCAAAATCTATAAATAAGCTAACAGATAACTGTCCACAAAAACATATTTCTCGTTGCACTCCATATAACTGAGAGAGGTGAGAATATCTTAAATATAGGAACATGGAAGAGAAGAAACATAGGCCTATCAATTACAAAACAGCTAAAAAATTCCGACCTATTCGAGAAAGACACTTAATAATAATAACGATACAAACCAATAAATGCTATAATAGTGACATAGAGCTAAACACAAAACTCTAACTATAGCAATTAATAAGCAACAAATACTCATCCATGAATCAAATATGTAATCAATACATTAATAAACACTAACGTACTCCACAAATATGAGACAACCACAGACGATGAAAATCATGCACATAACCAAAACAATAGAAAATAAGAACTCATACACTAGGATAAGAAACGGACCGGGAGCTAATATGCGGAAAGACAATTTGGGAAGGAAGAGAGTAAAAAGGATGGCACCCGCGCAAAAGTGACGTTAAACCAACACGAAACAATACCACAAAATCTTGAAAGGGTCATACAATAGAACTAACAACAAAAAAAGACCAATGCACCATATCGATATGGAGGGACCACCAACAGCCGACAAGAGCACAACAAAAACAATGGACACTAAGACCACCGTGCAGGACTAAGAGAGACTAAGCTCAATAATTCTGGCAAAGAAAAAACACATAGCAGTATGCATAAGCGCCTCAGGTGCCAGCAGAACCAGGATCAAGCGAGGCCTCCATTTGAAGTTCCATCTGAAGCTCCATCTGATTATCCAAAAATGAGACCAAGTCAGCAGGTTCATCGAAGATTCTAGAGCGACCTTTGAAAGTAATGCGGAATTTTGAGGGGCCAGCAAAAGAAAAGGGGATATTCATCTCCGTTAGACGCTTCCGCAAATTAAGAAAACCCTTCCTTCTTATGACCGTGTCTCTGGCAAAGTCCTGAGAGATTGAGATGCGATGACCATTCCACGAAAAAACTCTAACCTTCCGCATATGAGCTAGAATTTGTTCTGTATGCTGATGACGCAGTGGCTTAAAAATTATCGCCCTAGGTTGCGTAGCAGACTTAGAACGAAAAGTGGGAACGCGATGTGCACGTTCCAGCTCAAAATCTCTTTGGAAGGAAATTTGCAATGTAGAAGGAATCCATTGATAGAGGAAATCAATCATAGAAGACGCATCCTTCTCAACATCTTCAGGAAGCCCAAAAATGCGCAGGTTAGATCTGCGGTTACGATCTTCTTGCTCAGTGAGATCCTTCCGCAAAGCAACCATTGATCGCTCAAGTTGTGAGAGAGATCTGGACTGCTTTTGCATGGAATCCTCTGCGCCACTAATACGTGCTTCCGTGTCCGAAACACGAAGAGACAAGGCCTTGAAATCATTCCTGATAGCTAACACTTCCACTTGCAATAAATCTGTGTTGGTCTTGGTAGACTGCGCAATTTCATAGACCTCATTAAGGCGCGTCAGGATAGTCTCAAGAGTGGGACTAGGGTCTTTTTGCGGAGATTCAGGTGTAGGAGATAGCTGTTTGGCCCTTTTAAGAGACGCTTTAGATTCCTTTGCGTCTTTAGCATTTGAAGACGGGCCCATATTCGCGGCCATAGAGCACACCACCTCAGCAGGAGTACAGAACACCACTCCAGACAAATTACGAGAAGGTAATGCCAAGTGAGGAAGGAAAACCTCAATATGTCAAAAGGGAACGAGCAAAAATGGATAGCGCACTCTTAGCAAGAGAGCAGAGAAATACTAAAGGCAGATTCCAGGGACAGGGAAGGGAGCCACCTCACAAAAATATCCCACCTTGCAGGTATCAAAAGGGGTCCTACCAGTCAGGGATGACCCAAAGGCCGGAAAGCATTAGTCAAAGAAACCCCACTAAATGTCCTTGACGGAGTTCCTGACAGACGATATCTTAGCAAAAAACACAAAGATGAAACAAAAATAGGCAGTAAGGCAGCAGGCAGAGAAGAAAAAGCAATATGAGTTGAGGAAGTAAAAAAAAAAAAGAAAAAAAAACGTCACCAGAATCTGTTTAACTGCATTCCTGGCCCTTCTGTGGCAATGTCAACATCGCGCTGAGGAGAAAGCTCTCACCGCACCTGAAGAGACAAAATGGCGGCCGCTCGCGAAACCACCGAGCGCCGTCAAACAGGAACCAAAGTGCGAGTTCCAGCAGCCTCAGAAAGCAGGAAACCCTCTCCCAGACATCCGTGACATGTTCTTATCCATGCGGCCGATATCCGCGATGACCGGGGCCGCCGAAAACAACCGCTATTCCTCCGTGGGCTCCAGCTCAGCACGGAGCTCAAACGCAAACCGCCATATCGTCGCGGCGCGCAAGCCACGCCCCCCAAGAAGTACTTCTTTAAGTGCATATTTTCTACTTTCTTTTTAAACCAATCACTAAGGGTTGTATTTAAAAACAAGTGATGAATTGCAAAGCAGCAAGCAAAGCTGTGCTGCACTGCATGACCTGAAGAGAGTGGAACTGCACCATCTCTTCTAAGAAATGCTGCAGCTTTGTTCTCTCCATGCGTTGGCGCACTTAAGGCTGAATAGTGCTAACACAGGCACCCTTGCACCACAGTGCCAAGGTGTCGGCGTTACAGTCAGGATACTTTTTGGGCAGGAGGTAACTCTCTGCACAAAACCATCCTTGGAGCTCTTAGTGTGCGTGCTGAAGGACCACCATTTCCGTGCTAATCCATTTCTACAGCTCTTTGTAAATATGGGTTTGCATCAAAATCCATAGGTGGCTGCCCTAGAACACACATGCACCACCCATGGAACTCTTACCTAACGCAAAGTAACACAAGGCAGCACAATGTGCTCTGTTGCGTTACTTTCTCATGCAAAGTCACGCAAATCACAATTTGCGTAGTCTGGTAAATACCAAAAAGGATTTTGTGCCAGGG
Source organism: Triturus cristatus (assembly GCF_964204655.1). Classification (NCBI taxonomy): domain Eukaryota; kingdom Metazoa; phylum Chordata; class Amphibia; order Caudata; family Salamandridae; genus Triturus; species Triturus cristatus. Next base: position 29,027 of record NW_028188229.1, read on the forward strand.
ATGCGTCAAAATAGTGATGCAACCAGATGCAAAATAATTGTAGATCTGTATCTAAATATATTTAAATTCCTAATCCAAAAAACGTACAAGCTAACTCCTCTTAGTAAAACGAGGATGGAAAGAAAAATCCGACTTAGACATAGCAGACCCGACTACCAAGCCAAGAATGTATTTATTTGGGTGGGGTTACACCCCCAAACACCCCCCTGAAACTACACCTCTGCCTAACAGTATGACTATGCTGCACCACAGCCTGGAATGAACATGCCTGGAATAAATCAGACTAGATGCTTGTGAGGCATTGAGTTAGCAATGAGTTTCTCAGGCTCCTCTGGGGATCTTGATACTCTGTGCAACACCTTTCTCACCAGCCTCTCAAACACCTTTGACGCCCTCCTTCCTCCAATCAGGATTAGGAATACTAGAGTTTCCCAGACTCCTTTAGGATCATGATACTCTGTCAGTAATAGCTGCAGTCCCAGTTTGTATCCAGAACTAAGAGATGAAAGGCTTCGTGTTCTGCAGGATGAAGGGGCGTGGAATCATTGATTGATTCATGCGCTGCCTTTTTTCTCATTTACGGATATAAAAAGCGCATTTTTTAACGCTAAATATGCTTTTTTCAGTGAACCCATACATTTCACTTCTAACTTTCCTAAAGCATTTTTAGGAATTCTACTATTCTTTAATCCCAGGACCTATGTGATAATCTAGCTACTTTTTTAAAGATTATTTAGGATATATGTGGTAGCATATTTTCTGACTGTCAATCATCAGTGTGCTCTGGCCATGGTTTTCATTCCAGTCACCTGCTTTCTTATTTCTCTTTCCCTCTTCATTGTCCTGCAGGGGTGGAAAGACGCTGTGGTCAAACCCCTCCTGAAAAAGCACCGTCTTGAATCTCGTTTGGAAGTAAATCACAGGCCAATCTCCCTACCCTGTGGTAATGCAATGCAATGTAACGTGGATTTGTACAGTGCGGAACTTGTCATCCGTGAGGGTACCCGGCGATGAGTAGGTGCGGGCTCAGCAAGAAGGATCAGCAGAAGAGCCATATTTTCAGTTTCTTGTGGAAATCCATCATGATGGGCTGGGGGAGGTTGTACCGGGATTTGGCAGCCAAGATTGGCGAGCAGGTGATTGCCACGATTATTCACAAGGACATTATCGAAGACTTCTTAAATGGACTTTACGCCTGGCCTAGGAATGGAGACCGCCCGGATGTCTGTGTTAAATGACCTTGATGTAGGTACTCCCACCTCATACTGCAGCATTAGATACAGACAAGCACTCTATGGGCCACATGTACTAATATTAGGAATAGAGACCGCCCTGATGTCTGTGTTAAATGACCTTGATGTAGCTCCTCCCACCTCATACTGTGGCATTCCATACAGCCAAGCACTCTATGGGCCACATGTACTAATATTAGGAATAGCGTTTTTCAATTGCGATTTTCTCGAATCAGAAGTATAAAATTGCCCATCTTAATGTATGAAGCTTTTATTTTTAATTACCTATTCAACCCAGCCCCATGAATATTAATGAGGTAGGCTGCAGTTTGTGATACACTGGGAATGATAGCCGTCACAGAGATGATGGCCTGCAGACCACCATGTCTGTGATTGCTTTTAAATAAAGCCATGGATTTTTAAAAACTCCAGCCCATTTTCTTTAAAGGAAAACGGGATGCATTGGTCACTTGCAAATGGTTAACTGCTAATTTTGAATAGGTGGTAAAATATTACTGAAATTCAGTCTCAAAACATGAATACATACCACTGTGATTTGTTTTATGGAAAGGATGCCCTGAACATGCCACTTCGAATACCGTATCGCAAACAGAAGTTGCGATTCTGTAGCATTGCAGTTTGGTGTTTGTACATAAAAAATCATTTTGCGTTGTAAATCTGGTGTGTAAAAGTATATAAGCACAGTTGTGTGTATACACACACACACACACATGACTCGCTCATAAGCACATTCCTCTCATCTGTGAATCCTACACATGAGAAAGAAGCTGAGAAAGTGAAGTAGGTATTTTCAGAGTTGGGGAGTGGGAAACTGCAAATATAAGCATCTAGCAATCTACAATTTATTTTAAGTATGTAGGTGGAGGAATAGTGGCTCTGCGCAACAGTAATGCTTTGGGCCGAAAGCAGGCAGCTGCCTCTCTGAACCACACCCCCTACATTACCTTCTTGTCCATCTTTCTCGTCACAGTCCTGAGCGACTGAGGGCCGGATTATGATCATGGCAGATGGCATACTCTGTTACAAATGTGACTGATATCCCGTCCACCGTTTTACGAGTTCTATAGGATATAATGGAATTTCCAATACGACAGACAAAATATCCGTCACATTTGTGATGGAGGGTCCCATCTGCCAAGATCATAATTAGGCCCTAAGCATCTTCTCCTTGCCTGGCAGACATTTAATAAAGCCAAAAACCACAATTTCCCATCCTCCTGCCACAACTTCCATAATGCTGCAGGCACAGAAGCCACACCATCCACACTTCCTGTCTTTTTCTTTCTGTGACTTGCGTTCTCAAAGCTGTGGGGATACTCAAGTAAGAGCATGTTACATTTTGTTGCATGTTTTATTGTCAAGAACATTCTTTAGTGGTTTCCCATTCAGTGTTTTCTTGAGCGTGGTGGTCTCCCTATAACAGATAGAGCGGTGTAGCACCTGCTAAGTGGTGCAGTTGGCCAGAATGTAGTTCTTCTACCTGTTGATCAGAGGAGAGGAGCTGAAAAACAAAGATATTGAGTAGTGCGAACACCTGGTGACTCTCTTGTGAGGAGCACAATATTTAAACTTCTGTCTGGTCAGGAGAATGTTTGGCAGGACCAAGATTTGAAGGACATATTTGTCCAAGGGGCAGAGGTAATGGTGTTTCCTCAGCATCTCAGGGAGAATTTGGTGTTCCCAAAGGGTCTAGTTCAAGCGGAAGAAGACAATATTTACCTCTAATATCAGAGGAGTCAGAGAGTTTACCTCTGAGGGAGCATGGCTTAAACTGCGAGCGTATGGCAGCTTTACTACGCTGCTCCCACCACCGCGGTCGACAAAGACATTCTGCAGCCTCACCCAGGCAAAAGGAACTGCAGATCCATGCATATGAACATTGTAGGCACCCAGGACACATAGAATTCAGCGGAATTATTGGCGCCTTCTGGCACTTTTCATTCCAGGATGCTTGTTTTCTGGTCCAGGGAGGACCTGGCCTGCCAGTTCTGGCCGGATTGTTCCCATCGTGAACAGGGTCTAGGCTGAATTGCATATGGCTTGGTGAAAACTGGAATGGCGTGGCGAGCAAAATAACAATGGATTAAACCCAGGTCTGAGACTGGGGGTGAATGGTTGACAATGTTCAGAATTCCGTCCATCATCTTTTTATGTTGCATTTTCAAACTAAGTGGGATTTGTATGCCGAGATGTGGGTCTCGTGCTCGCTATGCCACCGGTTTTAAGCTAGCCTGACTGATGAAGGGTGATGTCCTGAAACTGGTTCCAGGATGTTTGTTTTCCGGTCCAGGGAGGACCTGGCCTGGAATTTTAGTCTGAACTGTTACCATGGGGAACAGGTACAAGGCTGACTCGCCTATGGCTGGGTTCAAACTGGAATAGCTTAGTTAGCGAAATAACAATGGATTCAACATGGATCTGCCACTGGGGTTTAATGTTTGACAATGTTCAACACTGTCCATCATCTTATTTCTGTTGCGATTACGACACCCTGACACTGGGGATTGTACCTTCTTCTCCAACCCGCACAGATCCTATTCCAGGATTGACTGCCTGCTGATTCCAAAGTCCACATACATCTAAGAGACCAGACAGACATTCTGTAAAGACTAGTCTCTGATCACTCTGCTATTACTCTATTTCTCACCGGGTCCAGTGCAAGAGTTCCATGTAAAATTTGGAGATTCAATGACGAGTCGGTTAGAGATGCTGTGCCCAGAGACACTATTGAAAAGACCATACTAAACAACATGAAAGAAAATCAGGCCTCTGATATCTCTCCTTCTGTACACTGGGATACCCTCAAAGCCACCGTCAGAGGTTCTCTAAACGATATACAATTTAAAATAAACAAATCCCATCATAGGGAACTCTTAGAACTGGAGAGTAAGTCCAGTCTGGACGAATAAACCCTCACCACCCACAGCAACAAAAAATACTGATACAACAGAATCCTGAGTGAAAGAGCTGGCGTCTGGATTAATAAATATAAAAACCTAAAACTTTGGAAGGCAAACAAAGGAGGTAACATTTTGGCATCCTATTTAAAACACAAACAGAACCACTTAGGTAATAATTCTCTCAAAGATAAAATGAATGTCACCATACGAACTCCCAAAAAATCTTAGACATCTTCAGTGACTTCTATCAATCCTTTTACAAAGACTACTCTAACGCACCTGCAGAGAACTGTAAGGATTATGTAAGAAATACTCCCCTACCTACTATCACTGACAAAGAGAAGATGGCCCTTGGGTCCCTGGATATGATCGAAGAAATCAATGCGTCTATCAAATCTCTAAAACCGCAGAAGGCTCCGGTCCCTGGTGGCTCGACAGCTAACTTTATGAAACATTCACTTCTATCCTTAGTCCCACACTTGTGGCCCTTTTCTGCCTGTTTGCTGACTCAGGCACCATATCTGGCATGGCTAGCGAGGCCACTATAGTGGTAATTAAAAAAGAAGGCAAGGACCAATCCCTGGTGAAAATTACAGGCAAATTTCCTTAGTTAACCTAGATGCGAAAATCTATGCGAAAATTCTCTATGATACTTGAGCTGCTACTATCACGCCTGATTGACCAAACACAAGTGGGATTCACGAAGAGTAGACTCTCGAATAACAACACTCGCCTCCTATGCCACATCATTGAGAGAGCCAAATCAACAAATTCAGACACTGTTGTGGTTACCCTATCAATAAATTAACCAAAAAGTAATTGTTAAGGACGAGGGAGGGGGGGCACCCTAGATGCTAAAAAAGCATTTGACACAGTCTCCTGGATGTTCCTAAGTGAGTCTTTACTGAGATATAACTTAGGCCTTTACCAAAATGGTCAGGGCTCAATCCTGCTAAGTACAAGTACCACATATCAGGGGTTAGACTAATGCATTGTGCTGGTGTCTGGATTACCGCATTAAAATGCATTAGTCACACAAAGAGAACACTCTGGTTTTGGAGATCATGTGGCAGGTTCTCCTACTCATTGCTATGGCAACATGTGCCAGGCACAGCTGGATACTTTGTATTACATTCAGCAAAAACACAAATCACACTTTCTCTGGTGGCCCCGCCAGTGCTCTCTCTGAATACACAGCTGTAGCAGTAGCCTTAATCAACACAGGCTGGGCGGCTAAATTGTGTGTCATGGAAGTGGGGGTTTCTGGATGTCGCGGGAGGCCTCTGGGAAAAGCCAACACAGGAGCAGATTTCCACATGCAAACATCCTCCGACATGCAGGGGGTCCTGTAAGCATCGGAAACGGGCTGGACGCACCAGCAGCAATGACACTAAATATTTGAATAATTTCTGCATGAGGAAGCTGCATCGCAATTTCAAACTAAAATGCAACTTGTTCAAAGAGGATTTATTCAAATATTTTGTGTCACTGCTGCCGGTTAGCCAGAGTGCCCGCTCCAGGAGACCACTCTGTCAAGCTCTGCAAGTCTCTGCCTGCCTCCTGGACCTGCTCACAGCCGGGACAGTAAAAATGGTACCGGCTGTCCAGTGCTGCAAACCTCAGCCTGGCTTTCCGGGCCTGGTCACAGTGACAGGCAAGACAGAAACAATGGGGCTTGCTGTGCCAGAGCTCTGCAAGTTTCAGCTTGGCCTTCCGAGCATGTACACAGGCGGGACAGTAATGACGCTGACCACGCTAGAGCTCTGCAAGCCTCAGGCTGGCCTCCTGGAACTGTTCATAAGTGGGACAGTAATAATGGCAAAAAAGTGCTCTGCAAGTCTCAACCTGTACTTTTGGTAAGTACGTAAATAAGCATTTGCAATGCAATAGGTCTTGCATTTGCGAGAGTTACAGTTATTGACATTGTAAATGTAAAAGTTTTTTACTAATGTGTTTTGTAGAAGAGTGGATGCACATGGTGCATAGTGGAATTATGTGGTATGTTGTGCAGTGGAATTATCTGGATAGAAATATGTGGCATTTAGTGTATAGGAAGTAGGTAGAGTGGGATTGTGCGTTATGGAGAGTAATTATGTGGTATGGTATTTTGTGTTGTGGAGTAGTAGCCTCCGGTTTAGTTTCCCTCGTTTTCATAGAGGCTGAACTATAAACTCAGTGAGGCACAAAGAAAGTAGTAGGGTACTAGTCAACCAAAGAGAAGGACTTCTGGATCTACTCAGAGGTATAAGATGCTGCTCAAAATGTACAACAATACATTAAGATCCAAGTACTTTTGAAATGATTTAAACATTAACTAGACGTATGCAGAAATCAGCAAATACTCGCATGCCTAAACTAATAGAGAATGAGCAGAGAGCGAATGGATGGATGGATGATGGATAGATAGATGGCGAATGGATGTATTGGATGGGTGGATGGTTCCGAATAATAGCGGATGGATTGAAGTGGATGGATGGATGAGCAGAGAGAGGGGATGGATGGGTGGATGGATAGTTTGTCATTGGATGGATGAGAGGAGAGACGAGATGATGCATGGATGGAGAGCAGGAGGATATTGAATGGATGAACGAAGGACGGAGGGAGGGAGGGAATTAACAGGGAATTTGTCATTGAATGAATGAGATGAGGTGATGCATGGATGGATGGAGATGAGGAGGATGTTGAATGGATAAGAGAAGGGATGGATGAGGAGCTGGACGTTGGAGGGATAAGAAAATACCAGAGGGGATGGTAGATGAATGAATAGGTGGGGCTTGGATGGATTAGAGAAGGAGAGAGAGGTGATGCATGGATGGGGAGTTTTAGTTGAATGGATGAGAGGAGAGGAGAGACAAGGTGATGGATGGTTGGATGGAGAGGAGGATGTTGGATGGATGTATGAAACCCAGCTCACAGAAGGGTTGCTCCTTATATTGCAATGCCCCAGAGACTGTGTAGACCTCCTTTTTTAGAAACTTCTTGGTAATAGCAGGCACTGTGAGTACTGTTTACATTTAAATGCACTCAGGATTTCCAAATAGGGAGTCTATTTTTTAGAAACTGCTTGGTAATCCTTGCCCTTTTTGGGGATGGTAAAATGTAAGGTTGGTGTGTTGCCTTAAAATGGAGGTGGGTTGTAGAAACTACTGTGTAGTCAGAGCACTTGGCACATGAGGTAAGGTCTGAAGCTCGGTGCTTTAGAAACTGCTTGGTAATCCCAGCACCTGGGGCGTGAGGTGACTAAAGTATACACAAGAGCTCGAAAGCTCGACCTAATAACAGTTTTCCAAATAACAGCCGAGCCATGCGTTTAAAAAAAGTATGTGTGCCTTGTCTTCAGCATGGTGGGTGAGTCACAGTTGTCTTGACACCAAATGGTTATATTTTACAACCAAAAATAAGTATCAATAATTTCATAAATCTGTGAATGACAGTTATCTGGCAGAGTTGCCAGGGTGCATGCACCTTTTGCCGAATAGGACACGTTACAAGGCAAGTGTTTACAACGCATGCCTTTACAACACGGTTTTTACGTCGCAACATCCGTTACAATGCCTGATTTTACAACGCATGCCATCACAACGCATTTTTAGAAACTACACTTACAACGCATTCCATTACAAAGCATACCATTACAACGCATACCAATACAACACATAATACTTTTAGGGCAACAGTAGTGTAAGTGTTCGATAATGTAGCGGTAATAATTACTATTCCCACTTCAGTGAGTGCGACAGTAGGGTAAGTATTGGATAGTGTAAGGGTAAAAATTACTATTCCCTCTCCAGTGAGTGCACAGTAGGGTAAGTGTTGGATAGTGTAGGGGTAAAAATGACTGTTTCCCATTACTTACCTTATAATGCGTTGTAATGGCATGCGTTGTAGTGGCATGCGTCGTAATTGCATGCGTTGTAATGGCTGCATTGTAATGGCATGCGATGTAAAGGATGTTGCATTGTAATGACTGCTTGTAAAGGTAGTGCGTTGTAATGACTGCATTGTATAATGGTTGTTTCCCCCTTTGGCCGAGTGATGACCCACTGCGGAAGGTCGGAGGCTGGCTGGTGGCTAACTAGTTGAGTAAAACAATTGGGGCTGCTTGTACGTTTTTTTCTGGTAATTTGTGCTTGATTTCTAGTGGGTTCCTTTGGGTATTAATCCTAAATTCAGGAAGATTTCGAAATCCTAGATGATTAGTGGGAAGGATTATAGTGTTGATTTTCTTAAGACAGCCTCGGAAGATTCTTATAAGAGTGCCTATAACAAGCATTTACAATGCAATGGTCTCGGCATTGTTAAAGTTAGAGCTATTGGCATTGCTCATGACACTCTCAAATGCGAGACCTATTGCATTTGCACCCACACACACAAAGCCACCCACACACACAGAGCCACCCACATACACAGAGCCACTCTGCATCAAACGTAAAATAAGATAAAGCTGGAGACAAGGTCGAGAGCAGACGAACAAGACTCCTGTCCTTGGCTCCTGCGCAGCATCACACTCAGAAACTAAAGCATCCATCACAGCCCCGGCTCAAACAAACTGCCAAACACTCCCAATGAAGAGCTCCGAGGAGCACACAGCCCTGGTCAAGGACAGGTCCAGCTAGCAGAGAGGCAAACACGAGCAACGCCTTGAAGACCTAAGCGCTCTCGTGCAAACACAAGCTGCATTAAAATAGCACTGCAGGGCATGGCCCACAGCGCTTCGAAGACCTAAGCGCAAACACAAGCTGCATTAAAATAACACGGCAGGGCATGGCCCACAGCGCCTCGAAGAATGAAGCGCTCTAGCGCAAACACACGCTGCATTGAAATAACACGGCAGGGCACGACCCACAGCGCCTCGAAGAATGAAGCGCTCTCACGCAAACACACGTTGCATTAAAATAACAGGGCAGGGCACGGCCCACAGCGCCTCAAAAAATGAAGCGCTCTCGCGCAAACACACGTTGCATTAAGATAACACTGCAAGGCACGGCCCACAGCGCTTTGAAGAATGAAGCGCTCTTGCGCAAACACACGCTGGATTAAAATAACACGGCAGGGCACGGCCCACAGCGTCTCGAAGAATGAAGCGCTCTCGCGCAAACACGCGCTGCATTAAAATAACACGGCAGGGCACGGCCCACAGCGCCTCGAAGAATGAAGCGCTCTCGCGCAAACACACGCTGCATTAAAATAACACATATTTATAAGGGACAAGGGAACCCAAACAGGTAGTTGAGGACCTTGGGTAATAGTTCAGTACAAACAACAATGGTCCTCAAATAGTTAGGATAATGATTAGATAAATATAGTTCAGAATCGATACTATATTCTGGAAGTCCAGCCGGACAACCGATTTAATTTTTCAAATAAAAAATGCACAAATATAGGAACAAAGTACTTGTGGGACACAGTCCTGTGTCCAATTGGAACAATAACATTAACAAAACAAACAAGGCATTTCAGGCAAGACAAAAAAGAAGATTTTTAAATTATCCAATGTTGTAAGCTTTTTCAAAACAGCTAGTGCACTTTTTCAACACAATGGATTAACGTGCATGCTATTTTAGAAGGGGTCGACGACGTTTCGATCCTTTCAGAGGAGTACCAGGATCATCATCAGGACATTAATGTGTACATGCCTGATTGTGAACGAAATTGCCTGGAATCGTGAGAGATCACGAGCCGTCCAGTGACGGGGGCAACTACGGTAATGAAGTACAGTGAAGGTTCACTAGTATGAGCTAGAAGGCGAATGCACGATCCGGCCGGAGCCACGGGCAACAATGTTCGCCAGGTGAAGACAAGGTACACTAGATAGAAAGTTGATTTTATCCAAAATTAAAGGTCCAAGCGATGCTTCGGATAGTAGAGGCGGCGTGACAATGCACGGGATCCAGTCAGGTCCTGAGGTTACAGAATATAGTATCGATTCTGAACTATATTTATCTAATCATTATCCTAACTATTTGAGGACCATTGTTGTTTGTACTGCATTAAAATAACACGGCATTGTTTGGGTGTGAATAAAATCAATCTGGCCAGTTTGCTACCACTGTTACTTTATTTAATTATTTTTCATATTTTTAACCTTTTATTCCAGATGCTGCACCTTAGAATTAAAATACGACATTTCCAGCAAAAATGATTTTTTTGGATCCATTTCACAGGGGAGCAAATAAAAGAAAGTAGAGGAAAGAGAGTGAGACCCCCATCTTGAAGTCAAGGTTTTCAGTAAGAGAAGAGCTGCTAGACAGAAAGAGAGGGAGGAATGAAAGAGTGGGGGGGCAGCTGAAGCAGCAGAGCAGTAGCGGACACTGTATTTTTCATCTAGTAAGAAGGAAAAGACAGAGTCCTGTTACTTCTCTGCCGCCCGTCCTCGAACACCAGGAAACGCCGAGCTTGAGGGGTGAGGAGGAGGGGAAAGAGTGGGGGTGGGGCAGCTGAAGCGGCAGAGCAGAAGCGGACACTGTATTTTTCATCTAGTAAGAAGGAAAAGACAGAGTCCTGTTACTTCTCTGCCGCCTGTGAACCATGTGAAATGCAAGCAGGAACAACATTGTTACCTTAACGCTTTTACTCACCGGACTTGAAACGCCGATCCAGCAGCAAGGAAGAGGCGACCCCACATCCCGCTCCGACCGCGCACAAAACGGACGAATCTTCCGACGCTAAAAAAAAAAAAACACGCCCACCACGTGTAAAGGGGCGGAAATCATTAAATCTCGCGAGCGAGAATGCGCAAGCGCAGCCTTCGCTAGCCGAGACCTAAAAAGCAGTATGACCCAGCTTGACAGGAAAAAAGCCAGTACAACGTGGAAAGTAGTTTAATTTAATGTGTCCACGGGCATCTATGTGCTTCCACGTTCACAAGTAAACCTGAGCATTTCACTTTCTCCACCTCAGATTCCTTACCTGATAAATACAGGGTGTACTTGAAAAACAGTGGGACGTCCAATATAAAGAAGTATGAAAAAGGGATTTTTACATTTCCATGTCTTGACGTCTTAGCGAAGACTTGCCTGGGTATGGAAGACGTGCTCACGCCAATGGGAGTGCTGCACAGCATCCCTTGTGTTGTCCTGCACTCCCCACAGTTCTGGGCTGGCTGTACATCTTCTCAGTCCTAAAGTTGCAGAAGGCGTGAGCCAGTTTGCACGTCCAGTGCCAGCAGCAGGCATGGCTGTGCTGCCCAAGGTGCCACTACCTACTGGGAGCAGACAGCTCACACGTCAGTGATGCCGGGTATCTTAGGTGAAGGACAGGTCGCACAGACAGTTCTGTTGCATCGCACCAGGCTCATTGCCTCGCAGCTCAGAGGGCCTTCCTGACATTATGCACCTTGGGGGCAGCGGGTGACAACGTTGGCTTATTGCTAAGCATGCCGAAGCAGGATGGTTCCTCACCCATCACACAACACACAGCTTGAAGGGTGTGACTGCCTCAGCAGGTTCTAAAACTGCCTAAACTCTCTGTACAGCTCGGTGGGTTAATGTGCTGGCTGCAGAGCGATGCTGTCCACCTGTTGTTCACATTTTTGAATTCTCTGCCTTTCGAGGTCTCTGACTTTCGTTTGGAGTTCTGTAAAATAGGTACCATTAGGTACCGCAATTATAATACACTTTAAGAATATTATTGCAAGTACAACAGAATCTGTGAAAGCTCTTGTTAAAAAAGTATGCGAACAGTGAAACTTGTGCACAAGGCAACCTCTGAAGCGTGCACCATGGCGATTTAAAATAAATAAATAAAGTAGTCCCAAAACGAAAGAGATACCGACCTACAGCGTAACTAAACTGTAGTTGGTCAATGCTGCTTCCCATGAAACAGAAGTGACATATCCGATCGCCAGCCAATAATGAGCCAGCTAAGCAGAGCAACGCCAGAGTGAACCAATGGCAAGCGGCAGGCGGGATTACCCTCCATATACTGTTTACTACAGGTCTTGCAGACAGCGCATGCGCTGCATTGGCACGACCGAAAAAACGTATCAAGAGCCCAACATTCACGAAGGGGCAGACATGGTGTCCCCTCCCAACCAAAGCTGAAGTACAGATGCAAACCCCAAATACAACTTAATACCCCAAATCACAATTAAAATGGGGAAAATTAGGATCTTCACGGACTGAAAATGACGCTATTAAGCCCTTTCAAAATGTTATGTTGAGGGTAGGCGGGGCAGCGAGGGTGCATTTCAGCTTGTAATTTTTGGATAACTTTAGAGGACGCGTCATACTGAGAGTGAAAACAAATGAACACTACTGACATTGTAATAATGTATTCCTATGTGTTTGTGTTCGACCTCTTGTTCTCTCTGGGCAACATCAGTGGGTTCTACTGTCACAGAAGTGGGTATAGGCATCATTGTGCCCAGTGGGCATGGTTGCGGCAACTTCTCTTACATGAGGTTATAGGTCACCCCAAAATAAGGCTCGCTCCCAGCACGTCACTCTCCTTTTTGGGATATAAGAATCCTCTGACAACAGACTCATGATCTTGAGCAGTTCATGGGTACAACTCTAGACACAGACCCATACGCTGTACCTTCACAATAACCATAAAGCGACTTGTAAAGCGAGCCTTCCCCCACCTCCATCTGTGCGTCTGTGGTAGGTGTTTGCGAGGGGGGCTCGGCTCGGGTGCAGGATCTGCAGTGGACTGCGGTGACACTTGCACAGTTCATCGAGCAGGTGTTACCAACTAATACGGTGCTCTGCTGCGCTCACTGCTAATTAACCACACTTCAAGGGGTCACAGCGAGACACGGTTCTTGCAGGGCGTCAGGATGTGGGGGCTGCAGAAAGAATCCAACATCTGCAGAGTCACTTACTGTATGCACACTGTCAGCTGCAGCAGTGAGTGTGCACAGTCCGCCGCCACCTCCGTTCGTTAACCAGGCCGGGGCGGCGATTAATTATTGAGGAACGAGAGAGACGAATATATAGGCAGAAATGTGTATCTAGATAATACTACCACAGGCATTCTTGCAGGAGTTTACTGGGGGTCACCTTGCTGGTCGCCTCACCTGTGCCACCGCGTATAAGTGATTACTGCAGCAGTCATTGTTCTAGCTCGTGTTTGTGGTAAAATGACTATAACGCACAGTGCTTGGTCGGGTTATTCAGGGCTTTAAGTGGGATGAAAATACTTGAGGGTTTCTGAAAGGGGTGTGGTCAATGTAATTAAGGGCGTGGCTTTAAAACAGGTAAGCTAAAAATCTGAGCTTACTGTGCCGCTCGACTTGTATTTTGCTGTTTCTTTAATTACATCCAGATATATGATACAACAAGTAGCATCATACCTACAACAAGTCAGTACTTTTGGCTTTGTCAATGGTTGTTAGTTGCATAAGATAAATAAGCAGCAACCATGGCTTGTATATAATATTGAAAAGGCTTCCACTTAAAGCCCTGGCAGTGGTGACACCACCACAACATTGCTGCTCCTGAGTTTCAAAAAGAGATGGGAAATCCGAACAAAGACTGACTCTCTGGTCCGGACTGTATACCGGCTGATTTGTTCCAGTATGACAAAGAGAATTGGGTCAAATATATTACATACATAGCCAGTGCCATAGCCGGTGGTGCACCTCTCCCTGATACCTGGTCTGGAGCCATTATATTTCCGATATATAAAAAGGGTGATCGCTCATCTCCTGCCAACTATAGGCCGATTAGCCTTATTGACTCTATGCAGAAAATAATCGCTAGGTTGGTCCTTTGTCGAATCCAAGCGTGGATTGAGGGGAATGAGATTTTGTCACCGTTGCAGGCAGGCTTTCGCCCTTTTACCAGCACCATTGACCAGGTTTTTAGGTTTATTATGATTTACTGGAAGGTAGTCATTATAGGAGGAGGGTCCCTATATGCAGCCTTTATTGACCTTAAGTCTGCTTTTGATCTGGTGCCTCGTAACAAGATGTGGCACGCCTTTTTGGAAGTAGGGATGCCCCAGGAGCAATTAGCCTTGATAATTAAGTTGCACAATATGAATTATGCTCAGGTGCGGTGGGGCTCAAAGCGAGAGATTACAGCTAGTTTCCCTGTCTTAAAGGGTGTGCGCCAAGGATGCGTCCTGGCGCCGACACTGTTCTCCCTGTTTATTAACAGGGTGGTTCAATACTATTTCACATACCACACAGACGCCCCTAGCTTGGGGGGGGCTTAGGATGCCTCTGCTCATGTTCGCGGACGATACCCTGATCCTATCCAAGACGCAGAAGGGATTACAGGCTGCATTGTCTAGGTTCGAGGAGTTCTGCCGCGATCATGGGCTTGTGGTTAATGTGGACAAGACCAAGTTTATGGTCATTCACCATCATAAGACCATTCAAAGCTCTGTATTTATGAACAATGCCCTTTTAGAACAGACCAAAGCTTTTGTATACCCGGGGATTACTCTGGATAAGAAACTTAGCTGGAAACCACATATTGAGCTCTTAGCTTTGAAACATGCCCAGCTGGCAGGAGCCCTTGTTAAAGAACACAAGCTTTCATTTACCAAGCCCATGGCCCCTGTTTTAAAGTTATATAATACCAAGGATATTACCTCAATTCTATATGGAGCGGAATTATGGGGTTTCGAGAACATTTCCACCTTGGCACTAGCCCAGAATAAATTTGTCAGAGCTATCACGAGTCTCCCGCAACCCACTCCACTATTGCCACACTTTTTGGATCTGGGTTGCTTTCGAATAGAGGATTTAGCTCGCTTTAGACCAATAGCGTTTTGGTGGCGTCTTTGGGTTACTCCTGAGCTCTCCCAATATGCGAAATCCCTTATGGATTTCAGGGGGGTTGGCTGTACTGGGAAGATTAAATGGTTACAGGATGTAAAAAACTCCCTGTGTGGGATGGGGATGAGTGGCCTGTGGACGCACTCCGATGAAAATCCATTTCCGTCCAAAAAGGAACTCAAGGCCGCCTATTGGGATATGGTCAAGGACAAGTATTTTTTCTCTTCCACTAGGTCTACCTTATCCTCGGACTATTTGATGCTCAAACAGGATTTTGTATTTGAAGCATACTGGGACATCATTTCTAGACCGGTGGATAGAAAACTATACCGCCAGTTTAGGGTTGGTTCTCTCACAATCAACGCCTTTACTTCCAATTGGCGGTCAAATGGGTCTGACCATTGTCCCTTCTGTCCAGCCTCGTTGGAATCCATATCCCATTTCTTGTTGGTGTGCCCGGCTTACAAATCCCCCAGGCTCAAATGGCTCAAACCAATTTGTATGAACATGGGTACTAGATCGGCCATGGTGGCATTAAGGATTTTGCGGGCATCTATTGATGTTCCTATAGTTGTAGCTGTGGCAAAATTCCTGAGATGGGCATGGCTTATTCGTTGCAAAAATCTAGGAGAAAAGCAGGCCTAGCTGTAGCCACAACAATGTGATATAACTTCAGTACGGTTTTTTTATTTATTAATTTTTAGCTACATGATTAATTGGTTTTACATTGTATTTTTGTACTTACATGGTTTTATAGTGATCTTTGGATGTTGATTATTTTCATCTGATATGCACACTGTATTAATTACTAATTTGATATTTGGTTTTGATTAGGGGTGGGCGGAATTTGCGGAATTAACCTTCGCAAATTATCGCGAGAATGTTTAAAATTATCGCAAACAAGCAGAAATATCGCGAAGATGCGGAAGTTTTTTTCCGGCATGTTCGCGAGATTTTCTGCATGGTTGCGGGTCGCCAACTTACCCATGTGGTTGCTTGCGGGCGCGGCCATCTTGTTTTGAGTTGTTCTCGCGGTGCATGATCGCGAGAAGAAAGACGTGATCGCGCGACGCATGACGTCACTGCGGGCGCGAACTGTCGCGAGACAGCGCAAATGGCTAAAAACAATACAACATCTCATGGAGAACGCGACCGGATCAAGAAAACTTGTCGGCGAACGCAGGGATTCAGGTAAGGCGATCGCGCGCGCGCAAGAATGTATCATTTTACAGCGCGAGCAAGAAACAAATTATCGCCAAGCTGCGGAAACCGGAATTTTTGACATTTTCGCGCTCTCCGCGGAACGCAAAAATGTCAAATTATCGCAATTTCCGCGAACGGAACGAAATTTTTGCCCAGGCCTAGTTTTGATTATTCATATGGCACTGTGTTTTTACTCAAAAAGTCTCTTTTTAGTTTTTTTGTGTGAATTGTCTTTCATGATTATTTTCATCGAAATAAAGACCTAACGAAATGAAATGAAAATGGCTCTCTTTAAAAGATTTCCCTTCCCCTACAATGCTCACCTGGCATGACGTCATAGCGTAACTTCTCCACTAGTGATAAGTGAGCAGTGTGAGCAGCGCACATCGATGTGCCTGCTGCCACTGCAATCCGGCAAAAAACAGACAGCCTGTGCTAGGGCACAAAACAGCCGGATAGAGACCCGTTTCGAGGCCTCCTTTAAAAAACTGCCGGTGCTCAGCACCGGTGACCCCTGGCCCACTTAAAGCCCTGGACACTGCGCGTATTTAATTGCAGCCGCACGCCCTAATTTCTGCAGCGCGGCGCACTTCGAGCCACTGCCTGTAAATTGTTTCGGAAAACAGAGGCCTGCTGCGTGACGTCACCACTTTGGATAGATGTGGAAAACACTGGCATCAGACCCAAACCATTAAAAGGACCATCATGGGCCGAAGTAAACATGGTTAAATGTAACATTTTAAATCTATTCCAGAGAAATAGTCCGTTCAGCACACTCAGTTCACATTCAGTTTCACTCATTTTGCCCTAAAGTTCTGATTTACGCCTCACTTGCCAGCCGACGTTTGCTGGAGGCATATATCCATGCAAAAAAAGGAAAAGTTATTGTGTTGTCTTTGATTTGTAAAATGATCTTGCACTCTTTTGATGCACAAAAATAGTCACGTTCCCCTACCAACTTTTTCATCGCCTGGCACTCACGGCCAGCCACAGGAACATCAGGTATAAATATACAGCGAAGGACTTGCTGACAACTTGCAGTACAACATATTTTTCAGGCTTGTTGTATTTTTCTATACTATGTGGGTACAATCTAAAAATAACATACAGACCGATTGATTCAAAGCCGGCAGGTTAATGTGTGTGTGTGCGTGCCACAGAAACTGACTGAATGCTTGTGGTGCACTTCTGTACTTGACACGTTCCTGATACGCACATATGTGGCCATCCCCGACATACGAGGTTAGCTTCGTTTTATATTATTTTAAGAAAAGGCTGCACATTCTTGCCTTCTGATGCTGTCCGGCCTCACATCCTATAGATGCGTCATTCGTACAATCCAAACCTCACACATGCACATACTACCAAACATACACAAAACACACACGCTCAAATGCAAAAGATGCACACCAGTATACAGGTAGGCATGCTGAAACACACACAAACACATCCACCAACACACGCGCAATCACGCACGCACACAATGCAACCGCAGGCGATTACACATATATGCACCATTTTTTGTGTTCTACCCGGTCAGGCGTACACTCTCGGTTGAAAGTGGCTTGGAAAGGTGCGCAGAGAAAGAAGCCACCACTATGTGAGCATCAGGTGCCGCATCACATTACAACTAAATAAATCGCCATGGCGATTAGAAATAAATAAATAAATGAAGTAGTCCCAAAATGAAAGAGATGCCGACCTACAGCGTAACTAAACTGTAGTTGGTCAGTGCTGCTTCCCATAAAACGGAGGTGACATATCGGATCGCCTGCCAATAATGAGCCAGCTAAGCAGAGCAACACCAGAGTAAACCAATGGCAGGCGGGATTACCCTCCATATACTGTTTACTACAGGTCTTGCAGACAGCGCATGCGCAGCGTAGGCTCGACCTAAAAAGGAACACTGATCTTTATAAACGTCCCTCCTCTGTGGTAAATAAAATTCTTTACCGGGACTTAATTTGATACAGAAACATAATAAAATAGCTCAGTAAAATAAGAGGCAGAATCCGTGGTATTAGAGGTTCGGAATGGGCTTTATTCCAATGATCGATTATAATCGGTTGCTCCAAGTTCCATCACCACGGAGGTTCAGGAAGTGAAGTACATACTTTATTGACAGGAAATGACTTTTATAGAACATACATTACAATGAAGCGAATACGGTAGGCGTAACAATTGATAAGGAAAATGACGATTCATATGCGTAACCGAAAATGGGTGTAACAAGGAGTAAAAAGAAACATAATTGGTTATGATGTCATATATAGGTGGATCTATAAGATAATACTTGGCATAGATGCGCGCGCAGCAGCATGACGTGTGATTGACGTGCAACTAGGGGGTGAAGGGGACTTGACGTTTAGCTCTACATGTGGAGACGAAAAGTCTGGGGGGTCAAGTCAACCTAATCCCAAATCATACCTAACATCCTATGTTTAAAGAACTATGTTATCCACAAAAGAAGGACTCTCGGACAGAATCTATTCTATACTGACTGTGCGTGCGTGTACAAGCGTCTAAGTGTCTACACTAGATGCGAGGGCAGGAATCTTCCATAGTAACAGGGCTATGAATTACTTGTATAAAGACAGAGAAGCCGGGCCCTTTGCTCGGTAGCTGGAAGAATGTTTACTTAAACTACTAGGCAGGAATGCATTGGCTGAGGGGAAAGCAGATAACTCGAAGGTGAAATACAGTTCTTGGCAGAGAATAGGCTGATGTCAGGCTTTGTGAGCCGCGCAGAGAACGAGACAAAGTTCATGGTCACAGTTGCAGGCTCAGACTGGAGCTTTCAGAGGCAGAAGGCAAGAAGAGTTTGATGACAGAATCAGGGCCTACTTGCCTGGACTGTAAAATGGCATAAGTGAACCATATAAAGGCGGTGGCCTTTCGTACTTAGGAATGGAATATCCGGCCTATTCATGGCGGATCTGACAGAGGACATGTTAACGGTGGACGCACATGTATTTGCGTCTTCATAACTGGAACTGGAGGGAACATACATGTACTTGTAACATGCACATAGAACCGTTGGGGTCCAAGATAGGGGACATAACTGACCAGAAAAATCCATATTTCCACATTCCCTCCTTGTCCCCTACTTGCCCGTCAAGAGATATCAATCTTCATTAATCCATTGATCTGTTCATATAGCATCATTTGTTCTTCTTTCTTCTTCCGGGATCTTGAATGAAAATCTTGATGTGGAATGCACGATGTGGCACACAGACCACAAATCGCTGGTCCACATTGTAGACATAGACAGCAACTGAATAGTATGAGAAGGCCAATACCTAGGAAAGATAGGACCTTCCATCCAAAGGTAGATAATACACTCCAAAACCAACCGGACCAAGTCCAGGTGCCTGGGTTCTGGTGTATCTGGCTTACAATCTTATGAAGGCGGGTTATAGCTTTATATACAGATGGCGAATTTTCTGGTATGAATATGCAGCAGCTGGATCCGATGACCCTACAAGCTCCGCCCCTATCAGCCAGGATGACGTCAAGGACAAGACGATTTTGAAGCACAACAATCCGCATAGCAGACTGCTCTTCTGTTAAATTGCCTAAGGCGGAAATAGTTTCGTTCACTACTGCTTCAAGGGTTCTAGTCAATCTACGTATCAGCTTACTATTGGTAACAGTACCTATATAGGGAAAGATGCCTTTATTGAAATCTGTGTATTTTTCCCATGCTGTTTCAGTGTAATCGACTATCGGGAGATCTCTTCGCTCTCTGTTGTGTACTAAATGAATATTTCTATAATAATCAGGAGGAGCTAGGAAAACAGGTGGCAAAAGAAATGCAATGTAGCAGGTACCATCCCAATCTAGAGGTAGACGCATATATGCAGTCTGACCACATATAAAGTAGGAGTGGCGATAAGCTCTAAATGAGGATTTGCCTTGATCACTGAATTCTACTATAGTAGTGCATTTACTATGGCCCATATGTATCGAACCAACTTTTCTTACACACAATTCACCTTTCGCTGGGAATACTGACATGGTGGGTAAAACTAGTTCAACTTCGGATTCGACATTTAGAATCATGAGATTAGGTGTAAAATTGCCTAATCCATATACTTCATTTTCTAGATCAGTTCCTGTTCTTTTGGGGCGACCCTCCTTGTCAGGGTAACAGACTTTGAATAAAACGAGGTTCAGATTTCCCCATACCCAATGGTCTTGATAAACTGCTGTGTCTGAGTCTATGGAATTGATTAAACTAAACCATGCTCCACAGGAGCCATTATGTGTAAACGGATGTGGAAAGAAAGGCAGGACTCCTTCATAATTCTGATAGGGAGGGAGCCGGCCACACACCCAACAATTAGTAGCATTACTAGTCTGATGGGAATGATGTAACATACTAATGAAAGTGTTATTGCGCAGCGCAAGTCTATAAGACAATTCATGCGGCGGTAGGTCACTAAAAGAATGTTCAGCAGTAACATTGTAAACATTTCTGGCAATAGGGTAATATATGTGCAACAATATACTTGCAGTAATTATTAAAAGACTTAAGAAAAACAAGATTAATAATGTCACTATGCAATGGCTACGCAGTGATTTACAATACGCCTGTCGTTTCATTATTTTTCGCGACTGTCCATGATTCAGGTCTAGGGGATACATGTCGGAGACAGATTCAACCGCTTCACCTAGGAGAGGACTTAAACAATCAAATCGTCCGACGGTCTAGGCCTTAATTTTAGTTTATAGAGTTCTTTACTGTCGGCCTCAGCCAGAGGTAGTTTTGAGTCAATTGGTGAAGACACACGAGGTGGGCTATTTAGATCTGCAGGAAGTCCATGAAATTTCTTGATATGACTTGAATGAATCCATCCTTTCCTGCCTTCAATCTTCACGGCTGTCCTTGTGGTCAGCAGGACCAACTGGGGTGTCTTCCACCTGGGCTCCAGCTGAGTCTTTCGGTCGAAATTTCTCACAAGCACAAGGTCCCCCGGAACTACGTCATGGGGTTTCACCTCAGTGTTGTCGGGAAAGGCTGCAGCTACCTGTGAACGACAAGATTGTAGTGCAGACATCAAGGAAGCCAAGTAATCTGTCAGCATATTACAGTCAATATCAGTTATTTTGCGTGGTATAGGCGTCCCCCACATATTTGGTGGTCTGCCGAAGATCACTTCATACGGGGATAGCCCTGTTCGAGAGTGTGCTACCATTCTTGTGTAAAAGAGTGCAACTGGTAGTGCTACTACCCAGTCGACACCTTTCTCCCTGCATATTTTGGACAATCTAATTTTCAGGGTCTGATTATGTCTTTCTACGAGACCTGCTGCTTCGGGGTGTCGGACACAGTGGAATTTCCACTGATATCCTAACAGAAGTGAAACATGTTTCATTAATTCGGATGAGAACGGCTGGCCGTTATCTGAATGAACAACACGTGGTAAACCGTATCGTGGGAAGAATTCTCGAACTAACTGTTTGGCAGTAGTCGGGGCAGTGTAATCTGAAACCGGGTATGCCTCCGTCCAACGGGACAGAGCGCAGACAACTACGAGAACATATTTGAATCCTCGACATCGTTCCATCTGGATATAATCCATCTGGAGTACTTCAAAAGGGTGATTAGGAGGATGAAATCCACCCTGTTCTACGGGAACGCTTTTTCCTGGGTTGAACTGGCAACAGATCATACAGGTACGGACCTTTTGTTTGGCTGCTGCTCGTAAATGTTTATTGAACCAAATGTGTTGAATGCTATCTAGCATAGCTTTTTCTCCTAGATGTGCTGGACTATGTATAGTGTTAATTATAACTTGGACCATTGAATCAGGAAGGAACCACACAGATTTTTCCTTCATCATCCATCCTTGGTCCGTTTGGATCCCTCCTAATTCAGTCCATTTCTTTATTTCGTCTGGTGTAGCATGTGTCTGTATGTCAATTACGTCAAGAGTAGGATCTTTAACTGTCATACAATGTGTCGGCATCGGGACTATTGTCTTTGTCATGTCGGAAGTTTGAGCTTGAGCAGTCTGTTTAGCTGTTCTATCGGCTAGGTCATTGCCTTGAGAAATGATATCAGTGACTTTCGTATGAGCCTTACATTTCATAATTGATATTGCAGTGGGTAGATGTATTGCATCTAATAAGGCATGAATGAGGGGTCCGTGCTGAATGTGGGCACCGTGGGAAGTTAAATAACCTCTCTCTCGCCACAGCACGCCGAAGTCATGTACAACTCCGAATGCATAACGTGAATCAGTGTATATGTTAACTTTTTTATTCGTGGCTTGAATACAGGCTTGTGTCAGAGCGATGAGCTCTGCGGCTTGAGCTGACAAAGTATTTATACGATTTGTTTCAATGACTTCAGTATCTGTTGTGACTGCGTAAGCAGCCACTAACTCTCCTGTATTTGTTCTCATACATGAACCATCTACATACAATGTCAGGTCTGGATCGGACAATGGGACATCGGTTAAGTCTTGTCTGGGTTTCGTCGTTATAGTAATAACTTCAATACAGTCATGGGATAGTGGGTCTGTTCCGGTTACTGGCAAAAGTGTGGCAGGATTCAATGTGTTACAGCGTCTGATTTCTATATGTGGCTGAAACAATGTAAGCTCGTACCCTGTAAGTCGCGCTATAGTCAAGTGTTGTGTTTGCGTTCTATTCACAAGAACCTCTACTGCGTGTGGTACTTGAACTGTCAATGGATGTCCTAACACTATGGCGTCGCTCTGTCTTATTGCTAAAGCTGTCGCTGCCACTGATTTCAGACACGCAGGCAAAGCCTGAGCTACGGGATCTAATGTACTAGAAAAATAAGCACATGGTTTGTGTGCTCCTGCTTGTTCCTGTGTGAGTACTGACAAGGCAGTACCTTCGCGTTCTGTAACAAAAAGTGTAAACTGTTTTCTGTAACATGGCGTTGCTAAAACAGGTGCTTGACATAAAGCTTTCTTTAGGCTTTCAAAAGCTTGTGTATGTTCCTGAGTCCAAGGGAGAACAGTCGATGTGGCTGCCTCCTGTGTTGTCAACTGAATGAGTGGTTTTGCTAGAAATGCATACTGAGGGATCCACTGCCTGCAATATGAAGTGAGGCCTATGAAAGCCCGCACCTCCTTTTGTGTCTTGGGTATTGGCATGTTAGCTATTAACTGAATGCGGTCGGGTGTAAGCTGCCTTCCCTCCTTGGACAGCGAGTGTCCAAGATAAACAACTCGCTGGACACAGAATTGCAGCTTAGAAGGGGACACCTTGTGCCCCTTTTCGGCTAGAAATTGTAAAACTGTTAGTGATGCCTTTTCACATTCCGGTTCGCTTCTTGCGGTGATCAGCAGATCATCGACGTATTGAAGCAGAGCAGTGTTAACTGGCATGTGGATACTGTCGAGTTCTCGTTTCAGTGCTTGGCTATAGATGCTGGGACTTTCTGTAAATCCTTGAGGTGCGCGTGAGAATTTAAAGCTACGTCCATTTAAACTAAATCCAAACAAATATTGGCTTTCCGGATCTATTGGGACGCTGAAAAAGGCATTCTTGAGATCAATTACAGTAAAGAATGTTGCTTCGGAATCAATAGCTGTCAGTAATGACGAGATATCTGGGACCACAGGAAATTGTGGCACAATGCATTTGTTTAATTCGCGCAGATCAATAACCAATCAATATACTGGCGGGGCCTTTGGATCTGTTCGTTTAAGAATCGGAATTATCGGTGAATTACATATGTTGGAGTCGGTTTCTACAACTACTCCTTGGGCAATGAGCTCGTCAATGATTTGCAGTAAAGCCACTACAGCATCTGGTGGTAACTTGTATGGTCGCATTCGTGGTAGTACCACTCCTGCCTTTAATATGACTCGATACGGTGTAATATTCATGCAACCGACATCAGTAGG
This sequence comes from Triturus cristatus, assembly GCF_964204655.1. Taxonomy (NCBI): domain Eukaryota; kingdom Metazoa; phylum Chordata; class Amphibia; order Caudata; family Salamandridae; genus Triturus; species Triturus cristatus. The sequence continues at coordinate 53,001 of NW_028188229.1, forward strand.
GCCTTGTGCCCATAGATGTGTTGGTAAAGTCTGTAGTCGGGGATCCATGTCTCTAGACACATAATGACCTTTAAAATCACGTAAAAACAATCTTACTCCTTCAGGAGAACAACATATTATGGCTCCTAGAGCCTTCAGTGTTTTTATTCCTAACAGATTTTCTGGACATGATTTAGTAAGCAATAAATCTGTAGTTCGGGTCAGAGGTCCTATCGTAAGTGGAAGAGGCTGTGATACGTCATTAACAATAGGTTTTCCTGAAAAACCAAGGGAAATATTCTGTGAGCCTGAGAGGGGTGCCCCTGGAACTTCACTACGTTTTATGGTTGTTCGACTTGCCCCTGTATCGAGTAAAAATTTTCTGTCTTGGCCTAATAATTCACTATGTACATAAGGTCCTTCTTGATCTACAGGAATCTCGATAAGGGGTAAGTCAACTTCCCTCTCTAGGCTGGTTCATGCGTATCGTTGGTAATCAGGGTAGTCGTACTGTGCGGTCTGGTACAGTTGTCGTGTCGTGGTTTGTGTGGCAGCCACAGGCAGCGCTGGTGCAGCTGGCACAAACTGTATAGACTGTGGTGGAGCTGGCATGGCCTGTGCATGCTGCGGAGCTCCTTGTTCATTCTGGTCCTGTCTAGGTGGCCGTGGTCTTTCTTGTGTTTTACCTATGCTGATATTATGTTTCAAAACTGGACAATCGTGTACGTAATGACCTGGCTTTTTACAATAATTGCATGTCCCTTTTACAGGTCCTGCTGAATCACCGGAATGCGTCATACCCTTTTTATGCCCTTCAGCTGGAACTGTCTGAGAAACTAGCATTTTCATTTTCGTGTCTTTCATGCGTCTGTGTTCATGTTCTTGTTCTTCTCTAATTCTATTGTGATGGTACTGTAACATTTGTAACATTTGTGATGGAGTGTTACCTTGCCAGGTACTCTCGAATTTTAATACTCTATTCTTTACTTGCGGTAGGGCATTTTCTACTAATTTTGTTACAAACAGATGCGGGTATGATTCGCTACTTGCTTTTATGCCACTATTTATACCAAAACATTTTCCAAATCGGGCATAGTAATCACTAGTGTCTTCATCTTGCTTCTGTTTACAGGCAGAGATTGTACCGCAATCTTCCTTTTTCGTAGTTAATAAACGTGGCAGTACCTGTACTAATAAACCTGGTAGTGCTTTAGTTTTATCCCCAAGTCCTTCTCCTGCAGTTCGGGCCTTTTCTTCTGCTTCTAATACTGACCATTCTATCTTTTGGTCTCCTACCTCCCACTCTTTTTCCCTGAGTTTTTCATAAATGCCAGCAGGCATCAATACCTTTAATATTGTCATAATGTCGGGATAGGTATACTCTCCCATGAGTAACATGTCTTTAATTTCTCGGTGAAAACCCGCTGGATCTTTGTCATGACTGGGTACCACTTTCTTCATTTCTAACAATTCTATTTTCGATATGGGCGTATATACAAATACGCGTTTAAACTCATTGTCCTCGCCTTTTATTGGGTGCACTTCTCGTAAAGGATTCTGTCTATCCATGTAATACGTTGTTCTTTCCTTGATGGGCAATGAAACATGTTCTGAACATACAAAAAGAATGTATTGTTTTCTTGATTCTAGTATTTCTTTAATTAATTTAGTACCTGAACCTCTCCATCTATTCATGAGCAATTCAGTCAATATGTCAGGCAAGGGACCAGGGTCCGAATGCTGACTCTGATATAGTATGAGGAGTTGTTGAATCATATAAATCCCAGCTAACCGCTGTTCATCTGGGGTGAGATTCAAAAATGTGCGTGCTACTGTATCATCACTATATTTTCCGGGACTGTCCACCCAATGGACAGCTGCCCTAGCTAAATCCTGTTCGTCCATAGAATCGAGGAAATGATAACCCCTTCGTTCCCGGAGTAGTTTGTCGGCGGCTTGGAACGAATGCTCGTTAGACCTGATGTTAATTATAGGTATTTGGAAATTCCTGTTATTATCTGGACATATCGGACGTATCGGGTTAATAGGACATTTATTACTATTACAAGATCCTCCTCTACCTATATAGGCTATGGTGTCTGACTGTCCTGCGGGCAGTCCAGACCCTTCCTCCTCGTTTTGTTCGAACTCGTCTACCGCTAATCTTTCTTCGTGTAGGCGTTCGATTTCTTTACGGATCTTTCGGCCCATGGCTATTATACAATTTTGTTTATCATGTCTACCTTCTGATATATTCTGGCTCCATCTAGTAAGAATTTGCATTGCTTCCGGGTCTACCCCTGGTCGGTCTTCATTTCTGATCACACAATTTATGAGGAAACGTAACAGTTCTCCCTGTATCTCCACTTTCTGGTATTCCATAGCTCTGTTAATACATTCTGGATCTCGCCCTGTTTGGACAAAATGATATATTTTATCTAGATGCGCCGTCATTCCTGGTAACTTCCCTAAATACACTGCGGCTCATCTGATACGTAATGATGCCATGATCATTTCGTCCTCTTTGCCGGGCACAGGGTCATATCTACAATCTATAAGAAGTTCCTTAAGCGTACGGGCATTTATGAGTTTGGGGGTACGTGAATGTGCTGACTCTTGAAAGGTAAGTTTATTTATTCTGGGTGGCGTAGAAAAAATGTTGCTAGCACCTCCCGCAGCCCCATCTGGGGTGTCGGGTGTGAAAGGATTCGTTGAACGTGACACGGCAACTATAGGTGTGGACACAGCTATAGAAGCAGCTGTGGGAACAGATGTAGAAACAGATGTGCTTGCCGGAACTTGTGACACGATCTGTTGCTGTAGGGATACTGGTACTGGGTCTTGGCGTTGAACCTCCCTGGTATGCGGTCTATGTGGGACGGAATTAGCATACTCGGGAGCTGCGTCATCTAAATATGAGGAAAGAAAAACATCTTCTGCGGTTCTAGGATGCCCCTTAGGATGTACCTTTATTGGAAATAATGGGGTTGGCAAGTCTTTCGGTATCTCTGGAGTAGCCTTAGGTAATCCTTCGGCCAGAAGGGGATACATACCATTCATAAGGGCATTTCTTTGTCTGTCTACTTGTTCTGATTTCACTCGGATACCTTCCTCAATTAATAGATTTTCTCGAACTTTATTGGAATTCTCTTTACTCTTCTCTTCCTGTCTACGTGCTTTTTCTGTACGTCTATGAGATTCTTTACGCCATAACTCAACGGCATCTTTCTGTGACTGTCTGACTTTCCTTTTCCATAACTCTTCCTCGACTTTCATGATGCACTCTGCATCCCAGGTCCCCGCTGTGGGCCACCTCTGACTTTCTGGTAATTCCTTGGTGTAGTCTACCCATAAATCAAGAAATAATATAGCGTCTAAGCCATGTTTATGATACATGAAGTACCCTGGAGTGTCCCTAGGAGGAATAGGAACGGCTTCTTCGAGTACCCCTTTTCTTGTAGTGATCTGTCTTAGTTTCGAGAAGAGCGGCATATTGGGAACTGATCTGATACTTAATCTTGAACACACTTAGTACAAAAGCACAATAATGAACAACCATTCATACCACAATATGCAGGACGTTTAACACATCAAACATTAAACATTAAACATTTTTCTTCCAACCTTTAAAATAACCAACAATGATGATCGTCTGCATAACTAATCACCAAGCATAATTCTTGACAATAACTAGATACTTCGGAATACTTGATATACTGCTAAACAGTACATATACACTGCTAAAACAGTGCAGACCGGATTTGTGTACCCAAACCCGTCTTGACCGGCACAACCTATGTGCACGTCGGAAATGCCTCCCCAGTAATGGTACTCACCGGGTAGCTTCGGAAACGGAAGGCCTCGGAAACTGAACTTGGACCGGACTGGACTCGACTCGATTCGTCGGAAACTGGACTCGACTTTGAACTGGTGGGCCTCTGTATACCTCGGATCTTGCTCTCTCAGCTAGGCTCTGGTCGGGATACTTCGCACTTCTCACCGCCTCGTCTGGGTGTTGATCGCAGCCTCAGTCGCCCCCGCTTGACCGGAGGGAGATACAGGAAATCCTGCTGGTACGCGTTATTGTCCGTCCAGCTGTGGCAGGAGACCGGGCCTGCAACTCACCGCCGGCGCGCGAGATGAGAAAGTGTCCCTGTTCGGGCGCCATTCATGTGGTAAATAAAATTCTTTACCGGGACTTAATTTGATACAGAAACATAATAAAATAGCTCAGTAAAATAAGAGGCAGAATCCGTGGTATTAGAGGTTCGGAATGGGCTTTATTCCAATGATCGATTATAATCGGTTGCTCCAAGTTCCATCACCACGGAGGTTCAGGAAGTGAAGTACATACTTTATTGACAGGAAATGACTTTTATAGAACATACATTACAATGAAGCGAATACGGTAGGCGTAACAATTGATAAGGAAAATGACGATTCATATGCGTAACCGAAAATGGGTGTAACAAGGAGTAAAAAGAAACATAATTGGTTATGATGTCATATATAGGTGGATCTATAAGATAATACTTGGCATAGATGCGCGCGCAGCAGCATGACGTGTGATTGACGTGCAACTAGGGGGTGAAGGGGACTTGACGTTTAGCTCTACATGTGGAGACGAAAAGTCTGGGGGGTCAAGTCAACCTAATCCCAAATCATATCTAACATCCTATGTTTAAAGAACTATGTTATCCACAAAAGAAGGACTCTCGGACAGAATCTATTCTATACTGACTGTGCGTGCGTGTACAAGCGTCTAAGTGTCTACACTAGATGCGAGGGCAGGAATCTTCCATAGTAACAGGGCTATGAATTACTTGTATAAAGACAGAGAAGCCGGGCCCTTTGCTCGGTAGCTGGAAGAATGTTTACTTAAACTACTAGGCAGGAATGCATTGGCTGAGGGGGAAGCAGATAACTCGAAGGTGAAATACAGTTCTTGGCAGAGAATAGGCTGATGTCAAGCTTTGTGAGCCGCGCAGAGAACGAGACAAAGTTCATGGTCACAGTTGCAGGCTCAGACTGGAGCTTTCAGAGGCAGAAGGCAAGAAGAGTTTGATGACAGAATCAGGGCCTACTTGCCTGGACTGTAAAATGGCATAAGTGAACCATATAAAGCCGGTGGCCTTTCGTACTTAGGAATGGAATATCCGGCCTATTCATGGCGGATCTGACAGAGGACATGTTAACGGTGGACGCACATGTATTTGCGTCTTCATAACTGGAACTGGAGGGAACATACATGTACTTGTAACATGCACATAGAACCGTTGGGGTCCAAGATAGGGGACATAACTGACCAGAAAAATCCATATTTCCACACCTCAAAGGTCTGAGTTTTGTCTATGGATAGTTTTGATTCGCCATGATGTACAAGTGCAAAGGGTTAAATATATCTGCTGCAAAAGATTGTGTATATTCACAAAACTGTATTTTATGAGGTCGGATTTTCCTTTTGAAAATTCGGATTAGGAGGTATTTTCCACAAGTGGTAAAATCCTCCCCCTGGGGTGATAGTGTTTACCCCGTGTGGTAATGAGATCCCTTTGGGAAATGGCAACTTTAGTAGCCATTATCATTCCACAACACAGGAAGAAACCATTTTCTGAATGGATGTGTGATGATCTTGATGCCTTGATGAAAATTCTTAAATGCGTCACTGACTGAGCCGGCATGATGGCTCATTGTATGGTGACGATGGATGTCATCAGCAATTTTATACAATCAAGGAATTGGTATAAAGGAAATAATACACAGATTATATTTTTCGAGTAGAGCACATTTAATTACTCCCTCTCTAATTATTACTCTAGAAAGATTTTATCAAAACATTTTTACATACTACATAGATAATGGCATCTGATCATGAAGAAATACATGTATACACAAAAAAAATATACATACACAATAACATGACGTAAATCAGAACATACAATAGGACATCAATATATAATATACACTAACCCCAAAACAAAATGATTTCTACTAGTGTCCTCCGTACAACTCTGGAAGGACCACTAGGAGTTAGTCTAGATAGTACACTTAAGGTCTTTTAATTAATATCGGCCATCCCAGTGTACCATCAAGCAATGTCAAATCATTACTATATTTCCACGACTCCTCCTTTTGAAATTTTAGGTGTACTATCTAGACTACCTCCAGAGTTGTACGGAGGACACTAGTAGAAATCATCTTGTTTTGGGCTTAGTGTATATTATATATTGATGTCCTATTGTATGTTGTGATTTATGTCATGTTATTGTGTATGTACATTTTTTTTGTGCATACATGTATTTCCTTCATGATCAGATGCCATTATCTATGTAGTATGTAAAAATGTTTTGATAAAATCTTTCTAGAGTAATAATTAGAGAGGGAGTAATTAAATGTGCTCTACTCAAAACATATAATCTGTGTATTATTTCCTTTATACCAATTCCTTGATTGTATAAAATTACGTCCTTTACCCAGGTTTATAAAGGGTTAATTGGGTATACCCCTGTTGTTAGGATGTCATCAGCAGACATACCTGTATACTTTCCACTGGCCTTTCTGATGGTGTTCTGAGGCTGGACTTCACTAGTGAGAGGCTCTTTTGCAGGAAAGATGACTCTTCCCTGTAGTACATTGAACGCAGTCTTGTTGTGGTGCGCGCACTGGGGCTCGCTGTAAGTTACTGCTTTTCTCACAGAGATCCTTTTTTTACTTGTGGAACTTCTATCACACAGCACCTGGCGCTGAGAGGTGGAGGGTGCTTTGCTTGTAGAAATAAAATGGGTTTAACCCCTTCGATGCTGCGCAGATTCCGCCGCTGTGCTGACGGAATCTTGCGCGGGCGTGGTCATGACGGAATGGTTCCGTCATGAGCACAGCTCAACCGTGGGTCATGACGGAACCATTCCGTCATGAGCACCGAAGGGGTTAAAAAAACCTGACATAAATTCCTTGTGTGTCCAGGAGTTTTAAGGCAACAATAAAAATGTCAAGCTAACTCAGGTGAATAATGTTCCTTGTGAAAAGAGATCAGCTTTAAGTTTAGTGGCAGTTTTCACTCATCATCAAGTAGCGCAGAGGGTTTACAGGCCTGCTGCAAAGAATGAGTACCGTGTAGATCACAGATCTGCGGTTTATGAGGATAGCTGTGAGTTACTGCTTTTCTTCCAAGAAACCCTTTTGTTACTTGTGGAACTTAAGCACACGAAACTGGAGCTGAGCTGAAGGGGTGGAGGGTGCCTTGTATAAATAGCCTGGGTTTAAATCCAACTGGTTGTATGTACATATGGCCTTAATAGCACATTGCTTATTTAATAATTGCCAATCTGTTGCATCTGTTGTATCCAGTAAGTATTGTCGTATGTATTTAACTGCGCTTGTGTCTGCAAGTGTGCACAGAAGTTTTAAAAAGTACCGCCTCTGAAAGACTTGTTTATTGTTTAATATCATGCTTATACATTTGTTTTACAGTAAGATCAGATTACAAGTACACTAGGTTAGCGCCTGATAAGATGACAGTCGTCAGGTACGTTAATATATGTTTATTTATCTGCAACAGCAGGACATGATGGGCTCCTATTCTGCCTCCACCACTAGCCAACAGATATTCTCCCATCTCTCAACCCTGCTAGAACCCTCACTCCCATGCACTCTATGTGTGCACTCACAGATGTGCACGGCACACCTTCAGTATTTACAGTGCAACCCAACACATCTTCCTCCTTTACAACAACACAATACAGTCTACAAAAATAGGGTAAATAAGAACAATTTGACATAATAACAGCTGTCACTACGTCCACAACATGTGAACCTGTATTCATTAAATTATAAATGTTACATACAATTGTGAGCTTGGAAATTAGCTTGCATAAATGAATTCCCTAACAGGTCAGTGCATTCATGTTATCCAAGGCGAAGGATTGCACCTGACCTTCTCTTCTCTTACATCACGCAAAGGACTGTGCCTTACCGTCTCTTGTCTTACATCACGCAGACATTTCACACTCTCTGGCTTCTCACCACCCCTCTGACAATGAGAAACAGCTATTCTGTATTTGTTCCACCACTTGTCATCCTCCAACTTCACTACACTCTTTCGCACTCCCACTACTCATTATGGTTCTGAAAATTTCAATTTGCCCTTAGGAATTATTCTTGAGCACTTCACTCTCACATAGTCGGCAACTATTACTTTCAACTTTCTAACTCCATATTTCTGCTGTGCTTGAACATTTTATTCTGAGCTTCTACCTTTTTCTTCTCTACATCATCAATTTTACCACAAGGTATATCAAATTCCCCCATCCATTCTTTCAACATCTTGACTGCTGGTACTCGACCTCTCAACTATAGAAAGGGTGAAACGTCTGTGTCTGTATTAGCTGTGGTGCATACCGCCCACAACAAACTTTCTCAATTACAATTTACAAATCACCCCACCAGCCATAGCTAGTTGCAGATTCTCCTTAATAACTCTATTGATTCTTTCAATGAGATCATTACTCCTTGGATGATATATTGACGTTTTGATATGTTTAATTCCCATAAACTTCCTAAATTCATCAAATTTTTTAGATGTAAATTGACACCCATTATCTGTCAGAACTTCATCAGGAATCCCTTCTTTGGCTAATGCTGACTCCAAAAACTTAATTACACACCTGGTATTTGGAACCTTCACATATTTGACTTCTTTGCACGCGTGGGTTCAAATCCCATCCTCATCGCCAATATTAAGATACTAGTAATCAGGTTAATTTATATTTATTCATCAGCAACAGCAGGACACGGATCGGTCCCTATTCCGCCTCCACCACCAACCAACTGACATTCTCCTGTGTCTCAACCCTTCTAGAACCCTCATTCCCATGCACTCTATGAGCGCTCTCATAGTGCTGCATAGAACACTTACATTATTTACATTGCAACCCAACAGTGCCCTTCTATTTTTAGTGCTTTGCAAAAGTTTAAAGATCTTCTTAGTTTCTCGTTACTCAAATGGGTGTAATTTCTGATATATATCTGCTTCCCTGGAGTTAATTGCTTATTTTTATCACGAGTAAGAGTCACTCTAAGTGTCACTGGTCATGAAATGCCACTGATAACGGCACTGAAACTATGAAAATGCCACACATAAGCAGTCTGAAACCTTGGCAGCTATGATGGCTCTATATAGTGGTCCCTCCGCCAAAGTGTGATCCGGTGGTCTACTATCCCCTGCCTTTAACGATGAAAGAGGGACGAGGCAGGGTTGCCCCTTTAACATTCTCTGTTTATCCTGAGCCTGGAGCCTTCACCTCACAAGATTAGAACTAATCCTTCCATCCTGTGAAGTTAGCGGCCTATGCCGACGATATTTTAATTATAACCGAAAATGCATTTAAATCTATTCCCCCCTTACTACAGACAATAGACGAATATGACCCGGTTGCAAGCTATAAACTCAATAGGGAGAAGTCTAAAATCGTGGGCCTGAAAAATCATTGCACCAGCGATCTCTTAAAAAATACAGGGCTGTCCTGGCAACCCCACTAGTATTATATGATGACAAGCACGTGAGTGGCACAAGTTTGAAAGCAATTGATTACCACTATGTCATAGACACATATTGGCACCATGTGGAAATATGGATTTTCATGATCAGTTATGTCCCCTATCTTGGACCCCAACGGTTCTATGTACATGTTACAAGTACATGTATGTTCCCTCCAGTTCCAGTTATGAAGACGCAAATACATGTGCGTCCACCGTCAACATGTCCTCTGTCAGATCCGCCATGAATAGGCCGGATATTCCCTTCCTAAGTACGAAAGGCCACCGCCTTTATATGGCTCACTTATGCCATTTTACAGTCCAGGCAAGTAGGCCCTGATTCTGTCATCAAAACTCTTCTTGCCTTCTGCCTCTGAAAGCTCCAGTCTGAGCCTGCATCTGTGACCATGAACTTTGTCTCATTCTCTGCGCGGCTCATGAAGCCTGACATCAGCCTATTCTCTGCCAAGAACTGTATTTCACCTTCGAGTTATCTGCTTCCCCCTCAGCCGATGCATTCCTGCCTAGTAGTTTAAGTAAACATTCTTCCAGCTACCAAGCAAAGGGCCCGGCTTCTCTGTCTTAATACAAGTAATTCATAGCCCTGTTACTATGGAAGATTCCTGCCCTCGCATTTAGTGTAGACACTTAGACGCTTGTACACGCACGCACAGTCAGTATAGAATAGATTCTGTCCGAGAGTCCTTCCTTTGTGGATAACATAGTTCTTTAAACATAGGATGTTAGATATGATTTGGGATTAGGTTGACTTGACCCCCCAGACTTTTTGTCTCCACATGTAGAGCTAAATGTCAAGTCCCCTTCACCCCCTAGTTACACGTCAATCACACGTCATAATGCTGCGCGCGCATCTATGCCAAGTATTATCTTATAGATCCACCTATACATGACATCACAACCAATTATGTTCCTTTTTACTCCTTATTACACCCATTTTTTGGTTACGTAGATATATCGTCATTTTCCTTATCAATTGTTACGCCTACTGTATTCGCTTCATTGTAATGTATGTTCTATAAAAGCCATTTCATGTCAATAATGTATGTACTTCACTTCCTGAACCTCCGTGGTGATGGAACTTGGAGCATCCGATTATAATCGAGTATTGGAATAAAGCCCATTCCGAACCTCTAATACCACGGATTCTGCCTCTCATTTTACTGAGCTATTTTATTATGTTTCTGTATCAAATTCAGTCCCGGTAAAGGAAAATTATTTACCACATGAATGGCGCCCGAACAGGGACACTTTCTCATCTCACGCGCCGGCGGTGCGTTGCAGGCCCGGTCTCCTGCCACAGCTGGACGGACAATAACGCGTACCAGCAGGATTTCCTGTATCTCCCTCCGGTCAAGCGGGGGCGACTGAGGCTGCGATCGACACCCAGACGAGGCGGTGAGAAGTGCGAAGTATCCCGACCAGAGCCTAGCTGAGAGAGCAAGATCCGAGGTATACAGAGGCCCACCAGTGTCTGAAGTCCCAAGTCAAGCCCAGTGTCCGACGAGTCGAGTCGAGTCCAGTCCGTTTCAAGTTCAAGTTACTGAGGCCTTCCGTTTCCGAAGCTACCCGGTGAGTACCATTGCTGGGGAGGCATTTCTGACGTGCACATAGGTTGTGCCGGTCAAGACGGGTTTGGGTACACAAATCCGGTCTGCACTGTTTTAGCAGTGTATCTGTACTGTTTAGCAGTATATCAAGTATTCCGAAGTATCTAGTTATTGTCAAGAATTAAGCTTGGTGATTAGTTATGCAGACGATCATCATTGTTGTTTCAGTTAAAGGTTTAATGTTTACATGTTAAATATGTTTAAGTATGTTCTGTATATTGTGGTATGAATGACTGTTCATTATCGTGTTTATTGTATTAAGTCTGTTCAAATTCAAGTATCAGGTCAGTTGGTCAAAATCAAGTATAAGGTCAGTTTTCAATATGCCGCTCTTTTCGAAATTAAGACAGATCACCACCAGAAAAGGGGTACTCGAAGAGGCCGTTCCTATTCCTCCTAGGGACACCCCAGGGTACTTCATGTATCATAAACATGGCTTAGATGCCATATTATTTCTTGATTTATGGGTAGACTATACCAAGGAATTACCAGAAAGTCAGAGGTGGCCCACAGCGGGAACCTGGGATGCGGAATGCATCATAAAAGTAGAAGAAGAGTTATGGAAAAGAAAAGTCAGACAGTCACAGAAAGATGCCATTGAATTATGGCGTAAAGAATCACGTAGACGAACAGAAAAAGCACGTAGACTGGGAGAGAAGAGTAAAGAGAATTCCAATAAAGTTCAAGAAAATCTATTAATTGAGGAAGGTATCCGAGTGAAATCAGAACAAGTAGACAGACAAAGAAATGCCCTTATGAATGGTATGTACCCCCTTCTGGCCGAAGGATTACCTAAGGCTACTCCAGAAATACCGAAAGACTTGCCACCCCCATTGTTCCCAATAAAGGTACATCCTAAGGGGCATCCTAGAACCGCAGAAGACGTTTTTCTTTCCTCATATTTAGATGACGCAGCTCCCGAATATGCTAATTCCGCCCCGCATAGACCGCATACCAGGGAGGTCCAACGCCAAGATCCAGCACCCGTATCCCTACAGCAACAAATCGAGTCACAAGTTCTGGCAAGCACATCTGTTTCTGCATCCGCTCCTACAGCTACTTCTATAGCTGTGTCCACACCTATAGTTGCTGTGTCACGTCCGACGAATCCTTTCACACCCGACACCCCAGATGGGGCCACGGGAGGTGCTACCAATATCTTTTCTACGCCGCCTAGAATAAATAAACTTACTTTTCAAGAGTCAGCACATTCACGTACACCCAAACTCATAAGTGCCCGTGCGCTGAAGGAACTTCTTATAGATTGCAGATATGACCCCGTGCCCGGTAAAGAGGACGAAATGACCCTAGCATCATTACGTATCAGACGAGCCGCAGTGTATTTAGGGAAGTTACCAGGAATGACTGCGCATCTAGATAATATATACCATTTTGTCCAAACAGGGCGAGATCCAGAATGTATTCACAGAGCTATGGAATACCAGAAAGTAGAGATACAGGGGGAACTGTTACGTTTCCTCATAAACTGTGTGATCAGAAATCAAGACCGACCGGGGGTAGACCCGGAAGCAATGCAAATTCTTACAAGATGGAGCCAGAATATATCAGAAGGGAGACATGATAAACAAAATTGTATAATAGCCATGTGCCGAAAGATCCGTAAAGAAATAGAACGCCTACACGAAGAGAGATTAGAGGTAGACGAGTTCGAACAAAGCGAGGAAGAAGGGTCAGGACCGCCCACAGGACAGTCAGAAACTATAGCATATGTAGGTAAAAGAAGATCTTATAATAGTACGAGATGTCTTATTGACCCGATACGCCCGATATGTCCAGACAATAACAGGGGTTTCCCAACACCCATAGTCCATATAAGGTCTAACGAGCATTCGTTCCAAACAGCTGACAAACTACTCCGAGAACGAAGGGGTTATCATTTTCTCGATTCTATGGATGAACAAGATTTAGCCAGGGCAGCTGTCCATTGGGTGGACAGTCCCGGAAAATATAGTGATGATACAGTAGTACGCACATTTTTGAATCTCACCCCAGATGAACAGAGGTTAGCTGGGATTTATATGATTCAACAACTCATTATACTATATCGGAGTCAACATTCAGATCCTGGTCCCTTACCCGACATATTGACTGAATTACTCACGAATAGATGGAGAGGTTCAGGTACTAAATTAATTAAAGAAATTCTAGAATCAAGAAAGCAATATATTCTTTTTGTATGTTCAGAACATGTTTCATTGCCCGTCAAGGAAAGAACCACGTATCACATGGATAGACAGAATCCCTTACGAGAAGTGCACCCAATAAAGGGCGAGGACAACGAGTTCAAGCGCGTATTTGTATACACGCCCATATCGAAAATAGAATTGTTACAAATGAAGAAAGTGGTACCCAGTCATGACAAAGACCCAGCGGGTTTTCACCGAGAAATTAAAGACATGTTACTCATGGGGGAGTATACCTATCCCGATATTATGACAATACTGAAGGTATTGATGCCTGCTGGTATTTACGAAAAACTCAAGGAAAAAGAGTGGGAGGTAGGAGACCAAAAGATAGAATGGTCAGCATTAGAAGCAGAAGAAAAGGCCCGAACTGCAGGAGCAGGGCTTGGGGACAAAACTAAGGCATTACCAGGTTTACTAGTACAGGTACTGCCACGTTTATTAACTACGAAAAAGGAAGATTGGGGTACAATTTCAGCCTGTAAACAGAAGCAAGATGAAGACACTAGTGATTACTATGCCCGATTTGAAAAATGTTTTGGTATAAATAGTGGCATAAAAGCAAGTAGCGAATCATACCCACATCTGTTTGTAACAAAATTAGTAGAAAATGCCCTGCCACCAGTAAAGAATAGAGTATTAAAATTCGAGAGTACCTGGCAAGGTAACACTCCATCACAAATGTTACAAATGTTACAGTATCATCACAATAGAATTAGAGAGGAACAAGAACATGAACACAGACGCATGAAAGACACAAAAATGAAAATGCTAGTTTCTCAGACAGTTCCAGCTGAAGGACATAAAAAGGGTATGACACATTCTGATTCAGCAGGACCTGTAAAAGGGACATGCAATTATTGTAAAAAGCCAGGTCATTATGTACACGATTGTCCAGTTTTAAAACATAATATCGCCATAGGTAAAACTCAAGAAAGATCACGGCCACTTAGACAAGATCAGAATGAACAAGGAGCTCTGCAGCATGCCCAGGCCATGCCAGCCGCACAACAGCCAATACAGTTCGTGCCAGCTGCACCAGCGTTGCCTGTTGCTGCCACACAGACAACAACACGACAAATGTATCAGACCGCACAGTATGAATATCCTGAGTACCAGCGTTACGCATGAACTAGCCTAGAGAGGGAAGTTGACTTACCCCTTATCGAGATACCAGTAGACCAAGAAGGACCTTATATACATAGTGAATTGTTAGGCCAAGACAGAAAATTTTTACTCGATACCGGGGCAAGTCGAACAACCATAAAACGTAGTGAAGTTCCAGGGGCACCCCTCTCAGGCTCACAAAATATTTCCCTTGGTTTTTCAGGAAAACCTATTGTTAATGAAGTGTCACAACCTCTGCCACTTACGATAGGACCTCTGACCCGAACTACAGATTTATTGCTTACTAAATCATGTCCAGAAAATCTATTAGGAATAAAAACGTTAAAAGCTCTAGGAGCCATAATATGTTGTTCTCCGGAAGGAGTAAGATTGTTTTTACGTGATTTTAAAGGTCACTATGTAGCTAGAGACATGGATCCCCGACTGCAGACTTTACCGACACATCTATGGGCACAAGGCCCTACTGATGTTGGTTGCATGAATATTACACCATATCGAGTCACATTAAAGGCAGGAGTGGTGCTACCACGAATGCGACAATACAAGCTACCCCCAGATGCTGTAGTGGCTTTACTACAAATCATTGACGAGCTCATTACCCAAGGAGTGGTTGTAGAAACCGACTCCAATATATGTAATTCCCCGATAATTCCGATTCTTAAACGAACAGATCCTAAGGCCCCGCCAGTATATCGACTGGTTATTGATCTGCGCGAGTTAAACAAATGCATTGTGCCACAATTCCCTGTGGTCCCAGATATCTCGTCATTGCTGACAGCCATTGATTCCGAAGCAACATTCTTTACTGTAATCGATCTCAAGAATGCCTTTTTCAGCGTCCCAATAGATCCGGAAAGCCAATATTTATTCGGATTTAGTTTAAATGGACGTAGCTTCAAATTCTCACGCGCACCTCAAGGATTTACAGAAAGCCCCAGCATCTATAGCCAAGCACTGAAACGAGAACTTGACAGTATCCACATGCCAGTTAACACTGCTCTGCTTCAATACGTTGATGATCTGCTGATCACCGCCCGAAGCGAACCTGAATGTGAAAAAGCATCACTGACAGTTTTACAATTTCTAGCCGAAAAGGGGCACAAGGTGTCCCCTTCTAAGCTGCAATTCTGTGTCCAGCGAGTTATTTATCTTGGACACTCGCTGTCCAAGGAGGGAAGGCAGCTTACACCAGACCGCATCCAGTTAATAGCTAACATGCCAATACCCAAGACACAAAAGGAGGTGCGGGCTTTCATAGGCCTCACTTCATACTGTAGACAGTGGATCCCGCAATATGCATTTCTAGCAAAACCACTCATTCAGTTGACAACCCAGGAGGCAGCCACATCGACTGTTCTCCCTTGGACCCAGGAACATACGCAAGCTTTTGAAAGCTTAAAGAAAGCTTTATGTCAAGCACCCGTTTTAGCAACGCCATGTTACAGAAAACAGTTTACACTCTTTGTTACAGAACGCGAAGGTACTGCTTTGTCAGTACTCACACAGGAACAAGCAGGATCACACAAACCATGTGCTTATTTTTCTAGCACATTAGATCCCGTAGCTCAGGCTTTGCCTGCATGCCTAAAATCAGTAGCAGCGACAGCTTTAGCAATTAGACAAAGCGATGCCATAGTGTTAGGACATCCA
This sequence comes from Triturus cristatus, assembly GCF_964204655.1. Classification (NCBI taxonomy): domain Eukaryota; kingdom Metazoa; phylum Chordata; class Amphibia; order Caudata; family Salamandridae; genus Triturus; species Triturus cristatus. The sequence continues at coordinate 69,124 of NW_028188229.1, forward strand.
TTGACAGTTCAAGTACCACACACAGTAGAAGTCCTCGTGAATAGAACGCAAACACAACACTTGACTATAGCACGACTCACAGGGTACGAACTTACACTGTTTCAGCCACACATAGAAATCAGACGCTGTAACACATTGAATCCTGCCACACTTTTGCCAGTAATCGGAACAGACCCACTAGCCCATGACTGTATTGAAGTTATTACTATAACGACGAAACCTAGACAAGACTTGACAGATGTTCCATTGTCAGATCCAGACCTGACATTGTATGTAGATGGTTCATGTATGAGAACAAGTACAGGAGAGTTGGTGGCTGCTTACTCAGTCACAACAGATACTGAAGTCATTGAAACAAATCGTATAAATACTTTGTCAGCTCAAGCCGCAGAGCTTATTGCTCTGACACAAGCCTGTATTCAAGCCACAAGTAAAAGGGTCAACATATACACTGATTCACGATATGCATTCGGAGTTGTACATGACTTCGGCGTGCTGTGGCGAGAGAGAGGTTATTTAACTTCCCACGGTGCCCACATTCAGCACGGACCCCTCATTCATGCCTTATTAGATGCAATACATCTACCTACTGCAATATCAATTATGAAATGTAAGGCTCATACGAAGGTTACTGATATCATTTCTCAAGGCAATGATTTAGCGGACAGAACAGCTAAACAGACTGCTCAAACACAAACATCCGACATGACAAAGACAATAGTCCCGATGCCGACACATTGTATGACAGTTAAAGATCCTACTCTTGACGTAATTGACATACAGACACATGCTACACCAGACGAAATAAAGAAATGGACTGAATTAGGAGGGATCCAAACGGACCAAGGATGGATGACAAAGGAAAAGTCTGTATGGTTCCTTCCTGATTCAATGGTCCAAGTCATTATTAACACTATCCATAGTCCAGCGCATCTAGGAGAGAAAGCTATGCTAGACAGCATTCAACACATTTGGTTCAATAAACATTTACGAGCAGCAGCCAAACAAAAAGTCCGTACCTGTATGATCTGTTGTCAGTTCAACCCAGGAAAAAGCGTTCCCGTAGAACAGGGTGGATTTCATCCTCCTGATCACCCTTTTGAAGTCCTCCAGATGGATTATATCCAGATGGAACGATGTCGAGGATTCAAATATGTTCTCGTAGTTGTCTGCGCTCTGTCTCGTTGGACGGAGGCATACCCGGTTTCAGATTACACTGCCCCGACTACTGCCAAACAGTTAGTTCGAGAATTCTTCCCACGCTACGGTTTACCACGTGTTGTCTACTCAGATAACGGCCAGCCGTTCTCATCCGAATTAATGAAACATGTTTCACTTCTGCTAGGATATCAGTGGAAATTCCACTGTGTCCGACACCCCGAAGCAGCAGGTCTCGTAGAAAGACATAATCAGATACTGAAAATCAGACTGTCCAAAATATGCAGAGAGAAAGGTGTCGACTGGATAGTAGCATTACCAGTTGCACTCTTTTACATGAGAATGGTAGCACACTCTCGAACAGGGCTATCCCCGTATGAGGTGATCTTCGGCAGACCACCAAATATGTGGGGGACGCCTATACCACGCAAAATAACTGATATTGACTGTAATATGCTGACAGATTACTTGGCTTCCTTGATGTCTGCACTACAATCTTGTCGTTCACAGGTTGCTGCAGCATTTCCCGACAACACTGAGGTGAAACCCCATGACGTAGTTCCGGGTGATATTGTATTTGTGAGAAATTTCGACCGAAAGACTCAGCTGGAGCCCAGGTGGAAGACACCCAAGTTGGTTCTGCTGACCACAAGAACAGCCGTGAAGATCGAGGGCCGCAAGGGCTGGATTCATTCAAGTCATATCAAGAAATTCCATGGACAATCCTCGGATATAGACATTGTGCCCTGCACTCCCTCACAGACTGATTCAAAACTTCCTTTGGTGGAAAAAACTGAAAGCGAACTCTACAAAGTTAAGTTGAGGCCTAGAACGTCAGACGGTTTGATTGTTTAAGTCCTCTCCTAGGTGAAGCGGTTGAATCTGTCTCTGACATGTATCCTCTAGACCTGAATCATGGACAGTCACGAAAAATGATGAAACGACAGGCGTATTGTAAATCACTGCGTAGCCATTGTATAGTGACATTATTAATTTTGTTTTCCTTAAGTCTTTTAATAATTATTACGAGTATGTTGTTGCACATATATTACCCTATTGTCAGAAATGTTCACAATGTTATTGCAGAACATTCTTTTAGTGACTTACCCCCGCATGAATTGTCCTATAGACTTGCGCTGCGCAATAACACTTTCATTAGTATGTTACATCATTCCCATCAGACTAGTAATGCAACTAATTGTTGGGTGTGTGGCCGACTCCCTCCCTATCAGAATTATGAAGGAGTCTTGCCTTTCTTTCCACATCCATTTACACATAATGGCTCCTGTGGAGCATGGTTTAGCTTAATCAATTCCATAGACTCAGACACAGCAGTTTACCAAGATCAGTGGGTATGGGGAAACCTGAACCTAGTTTTACTCAAAATCTGCTATCCTGACAAGGAGGGTCGCCCCAAAAGAACAGGAACTGATCTAGAAAATGAAGTATATGGATTAGGTAATTTTACACCTAATCTCATGATTCTAAATGTCGTATCCGAAGTTGAACTAGTCTTACCCACCATGTCAGTATTCCCAGCAAAAGGTGAATTGTGTGTAAGAAAGGTTGGTTCCATACATATGGGCCATAGTCAATGCACTACTACAGTAGAATTCAGTGATCAAGGCAAATCCTCGTTCAGAGCTTATCGCCACTCCTACTTTATATGTGGTCAGACTGCATATATGCGTCTACCTCTAGGTTGGGATGGTACCTGCTACATTGCATTCCTTTTGCCACCTGTTTTCCTAGCTCCTCCTGATTATTACAGAAATATTCATTTAGTACACAATAGAGAGCGGAGAGATCTCCCGATTGTCGATTACACTGAAACAGCATGGGAAAAATACACAGATTTCAATAAAGGCATCTTTCCCTATATAGGTACAGTTACCAATAGTAAGCTGATACGTAGATTAACTAGAACCCTTGAAGCAGTAGTGAATGAAACTATTTCCGCCTTAGGCAATTTAACAGAAGAGCAGTCTGCTATGCGGATTGTTGTGCTTCAAAATCGTCTTGTCCTTGACGTCATCCTGGCTGATAGGGGCGGAGCTTGTAGGGTCATCGGATCAAGCTGCTGCGTATTCATACCAGAGAATTCGCCATCTGTATATAAAGCTATAACTCGCCTTCACAAGATTGTAAGCCAGATACACCAGAATCCAGGCACTTGGACTTGGTCCAATTGGTTTTGGAGTGTGATATCAGCCTGGGGATGGAGAGTTCTATCCTTCCTAGGTATTGGCCTTCTCATACTATTCAGTTGCTGTCTATGTTTACAATGTGGACCAGCGATTTGTGGTCTGTGTGCCACATCGTGTATTCCACCACCAAGATTTCATTCAAGACCCCGGAAGAAGAAAGAAGAACAAATGATGCTATATGAACAAATCGATGGATTAATGAAGATTGATGTCTCTTGATGGGCAAGTAGGGGACAAGGAAGGAATGTGGAAATATGGATTTTCATGATCAGTTATGTCCCCTATCTTGGACCCCAACGGTTCTATGTACATGTTACAAGTACATGTATGTTCCCTCCAGTTCCAGTTATGAAGACGCAAATACATGTGCGTCCACCGTCAACATGTCCTCTGTCAGATCCGCCATGAATAGGCCGGATATTCCCTTCCTAAGTACGAAAGGCCACCGCCTTTATATGGCTCACTTATGCCATTTTACAGTCCAGGCAAGTAGGCCCTGATTCTGTCATCAAAACTCTTCTTGCCTTCTGCCTCTGAAAGCTCCAGTCTGAGCCTGCATCTGTGACCATGAACTTTGTCTCATTCTCTGCGCGGCTCATGAAGCCTGACATCAGCCTATTCTCTGCCAAGAACTGTATTTCACCTTCGAGTTATCTGCTTCCCCCTCAGCCGATGCATTCCTGCCTAGTAGTTTAAGTAAACATTCTTCCAGCTACCAAGCAAAGGGCCCGGCTTCTCTGTCTTAATACAAGTAATTCATAGCCCTGTTACTATGGAAGATTCCTGCCCTCGCATTTAGTGTAGACACTTAGACGCTTGTACACGCACGCACAGTCAGTATAGAATAGATTCTGTCCGAGAGTCCTTCCTTTGTGGATAACATAGTTCTTTAAACATAGGATGTTAGATATGATTTGGGATTAGGTTGACTTGACCCCCCAGACTTTTTGTCTCCACATGTAGAGCTAAATGTCAAGTCCCCTTCACCCCCTAGTTACACGTCAATCACACGTCATAATGCTGCGCGCGCATCTATGCCAAGTATTATCTTATAGATCCACCTATACATGACATCACAACCAATTATGTTCCTTTTTACTCCTTATTACACCCATTTTTTGGTTACGTAGATATATCGTCATTTTCCTTATCAATTGTTACGCCTACTGTATTCGCTTCATTGTAATGTATGTTCTATAAAAGCCATTTCATGTCAATAATGTATGTACTTCACTTCCTGAACCTCCGTGGTGATGGAACTTGGAGCATCCGATTATAATCGAGTATTGGAATAAAGCCCATTCCGAACCTCTAATACCACGGATTCTGCCTCTCATTTTACTGAGCTATTTTATTATGTTTCTGTATCAAATTCAGTCCCGGTAAAGGAAAATTATTTACCACATGAACATGAATGGCGCCCGAACAGGGACACTTTCTCATCTCACGCGCCGGCGGTGAGTTGCAGGCCCGGTCTCCTGCCACAGCTGGACGGACAATAACGCGTACCAGCAGGATTTCCTGTATCTCCCTCCGGTCAAGCGGGGGCGACTGAGGCTGCGATCGACACCCAGACGAGGCGGTGAGAAGTGCGAAGTATCCCGACCAGAGCCTAGCTGGGAGAGCAAGATCCGAGGTATACAGAAGCCCACCAGTGTCTGAAGTCCCAAGTCGAGTCCAGTGTCCGACGAGTCGAGTCGAGTCCAGTCCGATTCAAGTTCAAGTTACCGAGGCCTTCCGTTTCCGAAGCTACCCGGTGAGTACCATTGCTGGGGAGGCATTTCTGACGTGCACATAGGTTGTGCCGGTCAAGACGGGTTTGGGTACACAAATCCGGTCTGCACTGTTTTAGCAGTGTATCTGTACTGTTTAGCAGTATATCAAGTATTCCGAAGTATCTAGTTATTGTCAAGAATTAAGCTTGGTGATTAGTTATGCAGACGATCATCATTGTTGTTTCAGTTAAAGGTTTAATGTTTAAATGTTAAATGTGTTTAAATACGTTCTGTATATTGTGGTATGAATGACTGTTCATTATCGTGTTTATTGTATTAAGTCTGTTCAAAAATCAAGTATCAGATCAGTTGGTCGAAATCAAGTATAAGGTCAATTCTCAATATGCCGTTCTTTTCGAAACTAAGACAGATCACTACAAGAAAAGGGGTACTCGAAGAAGCCGTTCCCATTCCTCCTAGGGACACTCCAGGGTACTTCATGTATCATAAACATGGCCTAGACGCCATATTATTTCTTGATTTATGGGTAGACTATACCAAGGAATTACCAGAAAGTCAGAGGTGGCCCACAGCGGGAACCTGGGATGCGGAATGCATCATAAAAGTAGAAGAAGAGTTATGGAAAAGAAAAGTCAGACAGTCACAGAAAGATGCCATTGAATTATGGCGTAAAGAATCACATAGACGAACAGAAAAAGCACGTAGACTGGAAGAGAAGAGTAAAGAGAATTCCAATAAAGTTCAAGAAAATCTATTAATTGAGGAAGGTATCCGAGTGAAATCAGAACAAGTAGACAGACAAAGAAATGCCCTTATGAATGGTATGTACCCCCTTCTGGCCGAAGGATTACCTAAGGCTACTCCAGAGATACCGAAAGACTTGCCAACCCCATTATTTCCAATAAAGGTACATCCAAGGGGGCATCCTAGAACCGCAGAAGATGTTTTTCTGTCCTCATATTTAGATGACGCAGCTCCCGAGTATGCTAATTCCGCCCCGCATAGACCGCATACCAGGGAGGTTCAACGCCAAGATCCAGTACCCGTATCGTTACAGCAACAAGTTCTGACACAAGTTCCGGCAAGCACATCTGTTTCTGCATCCGCTCCTACAGCTACTTCTATAGCTGTGTCCACACCTGTAGTTGCTGTGTCACGTTCGACGAATCCTTTCACACCCGACACCCCAGATGGGGCCACGGGAGGTGCTACCAATATCTTTTCTACGCCGCCTAGAATAAATAAACTTACTTTTCAAGAGTCAGCACATTCACGTACACCCAAACTCATAAGTGCCCGTGCGCTGAAGGAACTTCTTATAGATTGCAGATATGACCCCGTGCCCGGTAAAGAGGACGAAATGACCCTAGCATCATTACGTATCAGACGAGCCGCAGTGTATTTAGGGAAGTTACCAGGAATGACTGCGCATTCCGAACAGGGACACTTTCTCATCTCACGCGCCGGCGGTGAGTTGCAGGCCCGGTCTCCTGCCACAGCTGGACGGACAATAACGCGTACCAGCAGGATTTCCTGTATCTCCCTCCGGTCAAGCGGGGGCGACTGAGGCTGCGATCGACACCCAGACGAGGCGGTGAGAAGTGCGAAGTATCCCGACCAGAGCCTAGCTGGGAGAGCAAGATCCGAGGTATACAGAGGCCCACCAGTGTCTGAAGTCCCAAGTCGAGTCCAGTGTCCGACGAGTCGAGTCGAGTCCAGTCCGATTCAAGTTCAAGTTACCGAGGCCTTCCGTTTCCGAAGCTACCCGGTGAGTACCATTGCTGGGGAGGCATTTCTGACGTGCACATAGGTTGTGCCGGTCAAGACGGGTTTGGGTACACAAATCCGGTCTGCACTGTTTTAGCAGTGTATCTGTACTGTTTAGCAGTATATCAAGTATTCCGAAGTATCTAGTTATTGTCAAGAATTAAGCTTGGTGATTAGTTATGCAGACGATCATCATTGTTGTTTCAGTTAAAGGTTTAATGTTTAAATGTTAAATGTGTTTAAATACGTTCTGTATATTGTGGTATGAATGACTGTTCATTATCGTGTTTATTGTATTAAGTCTGTTCAAAAATCAAGTATCAGATCAGTTGGTCGAAATCAAGTATAAGGTCAATTCTCAATATGCCGTTCTTTTCGAAACTAAGACAGATCACTACAAGAAAAGGGGTACTCGAAGAAGCCGTTCCCATTCCTCCTAGGGACACTCCAGGGTACTTCATGTATCATAAACATGGCCTAGACGCCATATTGTTTCTTGATTTATGGGTAGACTATACCAAGGAATTACCAGAAAGTCAGAGGTGGCCCACAGCGGGAACCTGGGATGCGGAATGCATCATAAAAGTAGAAGAAGAGTTATGGAAAAGAAAAGTCAGACAGTCACAGAAAGATGCCATTGAATTATGGCGTAAAGAATCACATAGACGAACAGAAAAAGCACGTAGACTGGAAGAGAAGAGTAAAGAGAATTCCAATAAAGTTCAAGAAAATCTATTAATTGAGGAAGGTATCCGAGTGAAATCAGAACAAGTAGACAGACAAAGAAATGCCCTTATGAATGGTATGTACCCCCTTCTGGCCGAAGGATTACCTAAGGCTACTCCAGAGATACCGAAAGACTTGCCAACCCCATTATTTCCAATAAAGGTACATCCAAGGGGGCATCCTAGAACCGCAGAAGATGTTTTTCTGTCCTCATATTTAGATGACGCAGCTCCAGAGTATGCTAATTCCTCCCCGCATAGACCGCGTACCAGGGAGGTCCAACGCCAAGATCCAGCACCCGTATCCCTACAGCAACAAATCGAGTCACAAGTTCTGGCAAGCACATCTGTTTCTGCATCCGCTCCTACAGCTACTTCTATAGCTGTGTCCACACCTATAGTTGCTGTGTCACGTCCGACGAATCCTTTCACACCCGACACCCCAGATGGGGCCACGGGAGGTGCTACCAATATCTTTTCTACGCCGCCTAGAATAAATAAACTTACTTTTCAAGAGTCAGCACATTCACGTACACCCAAACTCATAAGTGCCCGTGCGCTGAAGGAACTTCTTATAGATTGCAGATATGACCCCGTGCCCGGTAAAGAGGACGAAATGACCCTAGCATCATTACGTATCAGACGAGCCGCAGTGTATTTAGGGAAGTTACCAGGAATGACTGCGCATCTAGATAATATATACCATTTTGTCCAAACAGGGCGAGATCCAGAATGTATTCACAGAGCTATGGAATACCAGAAAGTAGAGATACAGGGGGAACTGTTACGTTTCCTCATAAACTGTGTGATCAGAAATCAAGACCGACCGGGGGTAGACCCGGAAGCAATGCAAATTCTTACAAGATGGAGCCAGAATATATCAGAAGGGAGACATGATAAACAAAATTGTATAATAGCCATGTGCCGAAAGATCCGTAAAGAAATAGAACGCCTACACGAAGAGAGATTAGAGGTAGACGAGTTCGAACAAAGCGAGGAAGAAGGGTCAGGACCGCCCACAGGACAGTCAGAAACTATAGCATATGTAGGTAAAAGAAGATCTTATAATAGTACGAGATGTCTTATTGACCCGATACGCCCGATATGTCCAGACAATAACAGGGGTTTCCCAACACCCATAGCCCATATAAGGTCTAACGAGCATTCGTTCCAAACAGCTGACAAACTACTCCGAGAACGAAGGGGTTATCATTTTCTCGATTCTATGGATGAACAAGATTTAGCCAGGGCAGCTGTCCATTGGGTGGACAGTCCCGGAAAATATAGTGATGATACAGTAGTACGCACATTTTTGAATCTCACCCCAGATGAACAGAGGTTAGCTGGGATTTATATGATTCAACAACTCATTATACTATATCGGAGTCAACATTCAGATCCTGGTCCCTTACCCGACATACTGACTGAATTACTCACGAATAGATGGAGAGGTTCAGGTACTAAATTAATTAAAGAAATTCTAGAATCAAGAAAGCAATATATTCTTTTTGTATGTTCAGAACATGTTTCATTGCCCGTCAAGGAAAGAACCACGTATCACATGGATAGACAGAATCCCTTACGAGAAGTGCACCCAATAAAGGGCGAGGACAACGAGTTCAAGCGCGTATTTGTATACACGCCCATATCGAAAATAGAATTGTTACAAATGAAGAAAGTGGTACCCAGTCATGACAAAGACCCAGCGGGTTTTCACCGAGAAATTAAAGACATGTTACTCATGGGGGAGTATACCTATCCCGACATTATGACAATACTGAAGGTATTGATGCCTGCTGGTATTTACGAAAAGATCAAGGAAAAAGAGTGGGAGGTAGGAGACCAAAAGATAGAATGGTCAACATTAGAAGCAGAAGAAAAGGCCCGAACTGCAGGAGCAGGGCTTGGGGACAAAACTAAGGCATTACCAGGTTTACTAGTACAGGTACTGCCACGTTTATTAACTACGAAAAAGAAAGATTGGGGTACAATTTCAGCCTGTAAACAGAAGCAAGATGAAGACACTAGTGATTACTATGCCCGATTTGAAAAATGTTTTGGTATAAATAGTGGCATAAAAGCAAGTAGCGAATCATACCCACATCTGTTTGTAACAAAATTAGTAGAAAATGCCCTGCCACCAGTAAAGAATAGAGTATTAAAATTCGAGAGTACCTGGCAAGGTAACACTCCATCACAAATGTTACAAATGTTACAGTATCATCACAATAGAATTAGAGAGGAACAAGAACATGAACACAGACGCATGAAAGACACAAAAATGAAAATGCTAGTTTCTCAGACAGTTCCAGCTGAAGGACATAAAAAGGGTATGACACATTCTGATTCAGCAGGACCTGTAAAAGGGACATGCAATTATTGCAAAAAGCCAGGTCATTATGTACACGATTGTCCAGTTTTAAAACATAATATCGCCATAGGTAAAACTCAAGAAAGATCACGGCCACTTAGACAAGATCAGAATGAACAAGGAGCTCTGCAGCATGCCCAGGCCATGCCAGCCGCACAACAGCCAATACAGTTCGTGCCAGCTGCACCAGCGTTGCCTGTTGCTGCCACACAGACAACAACACGACAAATGTATCAGACCGCACAGTATGAATATCCTGAGTACCAGCGTTACGCATGAACTAGCCTAGAGAGGGAAGTTGACTTACCCCTTATCGAGATACCAGTAGACCAAGAAGGACCTTATATACATAGTGAATTGTTAGGCCAAGACAGAAAATTTTTACTCGATACCGGGGCAAGTCGAACAACCATAAAACGTAGTGAAGTTCCAGGGGCACCCCTCTCAGGCTCACAAAATATTTCCCTTGGTTTTTCAGGAAAACCTATTGTTAATGAAGTGTCACAACCTCTGCCACTTACGATAGGACCTCTGACCCGAACTACAGATTTATTGCTTACTAAATCATGTCCAGAAAATCTATTAGGAATAAAAACGTTAAAAGCTCTAGGAGCCATAATATGTTGTTCTCCGGAAGGAGTAAGATTGTTTTTACGTGATTTTAAAGGTCACTATGTATCTAGAGACATGGATCCCCGACTGCAGACTTTACCGACACATCTATGGGCACAAGGCCCTACTGATGTTGGTTGCATGAATATTACACCATATCGAGTCACATTAAAGGCAGGAGTGGTGCTACCACGAATGCGACAATACAAGCTACCCCCAGATGCTGTAGTGGCTTTACTACAAATCATTGACGAGCTCATTACCCAAGGAGTGGTTGTAGAAACCGACTCCAATATATGTAATTCCCCGATAATTCCGATTCTTAAACGAACAGATCCTAAGGCCCCGCCAGTATATCGACTGGTTATTGATCTGCGCGAGTTAAACAAATGCATTGTGCCACAATTCCCTGTGGTCCCAGATATCTCGTCATTGCTGACAGCCATTGATTCCGAAGCAACATTCTTTACTGTAATCGATCTCAAGAATGCCTTTTTCAGCGTCCCAATAGATCCGGAAAGCCAATATTTATTCGGATTTAGTTTAAATGGACGTAGCTTCAAATTCTCACGCGCACCTCAAGGATTTACAGAAAGCCCCAGCATCTATAGCCAAGCACTGAAACGAGAACTTGACAGTATCCACATGCCAGTTAACACTGCTCTGCTTCAATACGTTGATGATCTGCTGATCACCGCCCGAAGCGAACCTGAATGTGAAAAAGCATCACTGACAGTTTTACAATTTCTAGCCGAAAAGGGGCACAAGGTGTCCCCTTCTAAGCTGCAATTCTGTGTCCAGCGAGTTATTTATCTTGGACACTCGCTGTCCAAGGAGGGAAGGCAGCTTACACCAGACCGCATCCAGTTAATAGCTAACATGCCAATACCCAAGACACAAAAGGAGGTGCGGGCTTTCATAGGCCTCACTTCATACTGTAGACAGTGGATCCCGCAATATGCATTTCTAGCAAAACCACTCATTCAGTTGACAACCCAGGAGGCAGCCACATCGACTGTTCTCCCTTGGACCCAGGAACATACGCAAGCCTTTGAAAGCCTAAGGAAAGCTTTATGTCAAGCACCCGTTTTAGCAACACCTTGTTACAGAAAACAGTTTACACTCTTTGTTACAGAACGCGAAGGTACTGCTTTGTCAGTACTCACACAGGAACAAGCAGGAGCACACAAACCATGTGCTTATTTTTCTAGTACATTAGATCCCGTAGCTCAGGCTTTGCCTGCATGCCTAAAATCAGTAGCAGCGACAGCTTTAGCAATTAGACAAAGCGATGCCATAGTGTTAGGACATCCATTGACAGTTCAAGTACCACACACAGTAGAAGTCCTCGTGAATAGAACGCAAACACAACACTTGACTATAGCACGACTCACAGGGTACGAACTTACACTGTTTCAGCCACACATAGAAATCAGACGCTGTAACACATTGAATCCTGCCACACTTTTGCCAGTAATCGGAACAGACCCACTAGCCCATGACTGTATTGAAGTTATTACTATAACGACGAAACCTAGACAAGACTTGACAGATGTTCCATTGTCAGATCCAGACCTGACATTGTATGTAGATGGTTCATGTATGAGAACAAGTACAGGAGAGTTGGTGGCTGCTTACTCAGTCACAACAGATACTGAAGTCATTGAAACAAATCGTATAAATACTTTGTCAGCTCAAGCCGCAGAGCTTATTGCTCTGACACAAGCCTGTATTCAAGCCACAAGTAAAAGGGTCAACATATACACTGATTCACGATATGCATTCGGAGTTGTACATGACTTCGGCGTGCTGTGGCGAGAGAGAGGTTATTTAACTTCCCACGGTGCCCACATTCAGCACGGACCCCTCATTCATGCCTTATTAGATGCAATACATCTACCTACTGCAATATCAATTATGAAATGTAAGGCTCATACGAAGGTTACTGATATCATTTCTCAAGGCAATGATTTAGCGGACAGAACAGCTAAACAGACTGCTCAAACACAAACATCCGACATGACAAAGACAATAGTCCCGATGCCGACACATTGTATGACAGTTAAAGATCCTACTCTTGACGTAATTGACATACAGACACATGCTACACCAGATGAAATAAAGAAATGGACTGAATTAGGAGGGATCCAAACGGACCAAGGATGGATGACGAAGGAAAAGTCTGTATGGTTCCTTCCTGATTCAATGGTCCAAGTCATTATTAACACTATCCATAGTCCAGCGCATCTAGGAGAGAAAGCTATGCTAGACAGCATTCAACACATTTGGTTCAATAAACATTTACGAGCAGCAGCCAAACAAAAAGTCCGTACCTGTATGATCTGTTGTCAGTTCAACCCAGGAAAAAGCGTTCCCGTAGAACAGGGTGGATTTCATCCTCCTGATCACCCTTTTGAAGTCCTCCAGATGGATTATATCCAGATGGAACGATGTCGAGGATTCAAATATGTTCTCGTAGTTGTCTGCGCTCTGTCCCGTTGGACGGAGGCATACCCGGTTTCAGATTACACTGCCCCGACTACTGCCAAACAGTTAGTTCGAGAATTCTTCCCACGATACGGTTTACCACGTGTTGTCTACTCAGATAACGGCCAGCCGTTCTCATCCGAATTAATGAAACATGTTTCACTTCTGCTAGGATATCAGTGGAAATTCCACTGTGTCCGACACCCCGAAGCAGCAGGTCTCGTAGAAAGACATAATCAGATACTGAAAATCAGACTGTCCAAAATATGCAGAGAGAAAGGTGTCGACTGGATAGTAGCATTACCAGTTGCACTCTTTTACATGAGAATGGTAGCACACTCTCGAACAGGGCTATCCCCGTATGAGGTGATCTTCGGCAGACCACCAAATATGTGGGGGACGCCTATACCACGCAAAATAACTGATATTGACTGTAATATGCTGACAGATTACTTGGCTTCCTTGATGTCTGCACTACAATCTTGTCGTTCACAGGTTGCTGCAGCATTTCCCGACAACACTGAGGTGAAACCCCATGACGTAGTTCCGGGTGATATTGTATTTGTGAGAAATTTCGACCGAAAGACTCAGCTGGAGCCCAGGTGGAAGACACCCAAGTTGGTTCTGCTGACCACAAGAACAGCCGTGAAGATCGAGGGCCGCAAGGGCTGGATTCATTCAAGTCATATCAAGAAATTCCATGGACAATCCTCGGATATAGACATTGTGCCCTGCACTCCCTCACAGACTGATTCAAAACTTCCTTTGGTGGAAAAAACTGAAAGCGAACTCTACAAAGTTAAGTTGAGGCCTAGAACGTCAGACGGTTTGATTGTTTAAGTCCTCTCCTAGGTGAAGCGGTTGAATCTGTCTCTGACATGTATCCTCTAGACCTGAATCATGGACAGTCACGAAAAATGATGAAACGACAGGTGTATTGTAAATCACTGCGTAGCCATTGTATAGTGACATTATTAATTTTGTTTTCCTTAAGTCTTTTAATAATTATTACAAGTATGTTGTTGCACATATATTACCCTATTGTCAGAAATGTTCACAATGTTATTGCAGAACATTCTTTTAGTGACTTACCCCCGCATGAATTGTCCTATAGACTTGCGCTGCGCAATAACACTTTCATTAGTATGTTACATCATTCCCATCAGACTAGTAATGCAACTAATTGTTGGGTGTGTGGCCGACTCCCTCCCTATCAGAATTATGAAGGAGTCTTGCCTTTCTTTCCACATCCATTTACACATAATGGCTCCTGTGGAGCATGGTTTAGCTTAATCAATTCCATAGACTCAGACACAGCAGTTTACCAAGATCAGTGGGTATGGGGAAACCTGAACCTAGTTTTACTCAAGATCTGCTATCCTGACAAGGAGGGTCGCCCCAAAAGAACAGGAACTGATCTAGAAAATGAAGTATATGGATTAGGTAATTTTACACCTAATCTCATGATTCTAAATGTCGTATCCGAAGTTGAACTAGTCTTACCCACCATGTCAGTATTCCCAGCAAAAGGTGAATTGTGTGTAAGAAAGGTTGGTTCCATACATATGGGCCATAGTCAATGCACTACTACAGTAGAATTCAGTGATCAAGGCAAATCCTCGTTCAGAGCTTATCGCCACTCCTACTTTATATGTGGTCAGACTGCATATATGCGTCTACCTCTAGGTTGGGATGGTACCTGCTACATTGCATTCCTTTTGCCACCTGTTTTCCTAGCTCCTCCTGATTATTACAGAAATATTCATTTAGTACACAATAGAGAGCGGAGAGATCTCCCGATTGTCGATTACACTGAAACAGCATGGGAAAAATACACAGATTTCAATAAAGGCATCTTTCCCTATATAGGTACAGTTACCAATAGTAAGCTGATACGTAGATTAACTAGAACCCTTGAAGCAGTAGTGAATGAAACTATTTCCGCCTTAGGCAATTTAACAGAAGAGCAGTCTGCTATGCGGATTGTTGTGCTTCAAAATCGTCTTGTCCTTGACGTCATCCTGGCTGATAGGGGCGGAGCTTGTAGGGTCATCGGATCAAGCTGCTGCGTATTCATACCAGAGAATTCGCCATCTGTATATAAAGCTATAACTCGCCTTCACAAGATTGTAAGCCAGATACACCAGAATCCAGGCACTTGGACTTGGTCCAATTGGTTTTGGAGTGTGATATCAGCCTGGGGATGGAGAGTTCTATCCTTCCTAGGTATTGGCCTTCTCATACTATTCAGTTGCTGTCTATGTTTACAATGTGGACCAGCGATTTGTGGTCTGTGTGCCACATCGTGTATTCCACCACCAAGATTTCATTCAAGACCCCGGAAGACGAAAGAAGAACAAATGATGCTATATGAACAAATCGATGGATTAATGAAGATTGATGTCTCTTGATGGGCAAGTAGGGGACAAGGAGGGAATGTGGAAATATGGATTTTCATGATCAGTTATGTCCCCTATCTTGGACCCCAACGGTTCTATGTACATGTTACAAGTACATGTATGTTCCCTCCAGTTCCAGTTATGAAGACGCAAATACATGTGCGTCCACCGTCAACATGTCCTCTGTCAGATCCGCCATGAATAGGCCGGATATTCCCTTCCTAAGTACGAAAGGCCACCGCCTTTATATGGCTCACTTATGCCATTTTACAGTCCAGGCAAGTAGGCCCTGATTCTGTCATCAAACTCTTCTTGCCTTCTGCCTCTGAAAGCTCGAGTCTGAGCCTGCATCTGTGACCATGAACTTTGTCTCATTCTCTGCGCGGCTCATGAAGCCTGACATCAGCCTATTCTCTGCCAAGAACTGTATTTCACCTTCGAGTTATCTGCTTCCCCCTCAGCCGATGCATTCCTGCCTAGTAGTTTAAGTAAACATTCTTCCAGCTACCAAGCAAAGGGCCCGGCTTCTCTGGGACATATGGTTGTGGAAATATGGATTTTCATGATCAGTTATGTCCCCTATCTTGGACCCCAACGGTTTCATGTATAAATCACAAGTACATGTATGTTCCCTCCAGTTCCAGTTATGAAGACGCAAACACATGTGCGTCCACCGTCAACATGCCCTCTGTCAGATCCGCCATGAATAGGCCGGATATTCCCTTCCTAAGTACGAAAGGCCACCGCCTTTATATGGCTCACTTATGCCATTTTACAGTCCAGGCAAGTAGGCCCTGATTCTGTCATCAAAACTCTTCTTGCCTTCTGCCTCTGAAAGCTCCAGTCTGAGCCTGCATCTGTGACCATGAACTTTGTCTCATTCTCTGCGCGGCTCATGAAGCCTGACATCAGCCTATTCTCTGCCAAGAACTGTATTTCACCTTCGAGTTATCTGCTTCCCCCTCAGCCGATGCATTCCTGCCTAGTAGTTTAAGTAAACATTCTTCTAGCTACCAAGCAAAGGGCCCGGCTTCTCTGTCTTAATACAAGTAATTCATAGTCCTATCACCATGGAATATTTCTACCCCCTCGCATTTAGTGTAGACACTTAGACGCTTGTACACGCACGCACAGTCAGTATAGAATAGATTCTGTCCGAGAGTCCTTCCTTTGTGGATAACATAGTTCTTTAAACATAGGATGTTAGATATGATTTGGATTAGGTTGACTTGACCCCCCAGACTTTTTGTCTCCACATGTAGAGCTAAATGTCAAGTCCCCTTCACCCCCTAGTTACACGTCAATCACACGTCATGCTGCTGCGCGCGCATCTATGCCAAGTATTATCTTATAGATCCACCTATACATGACATCACAACCAATTATGTTCCTTTTTACTCCTTATTACACCCATTTTTTGGTTACGTAGATATATCGTCATTTTCCTTATCAATTGTTACGCCTACTGTATTCGCTTCATTGTAATGTATGTTCTATAAAAGCCATTTCATGTCAATAATGTATGTACTTCACTTCCTGAACCTTCGTGGTGACGGAACTTGGAGCATCCGATTATAATCGAGTATTGGAATAAAGCCCATTCCGAACCTCTAATACCACGGATTCTGCCTCTCATTTTACTGAGCTATTTTATTATGTTTCTGTATCAAATTCAGTCCCGGTAAAGGAAAATTATTTACCACATGAATGGCGCCCGAACAGGGACACTTTCTCATCTCACGCGCCGGCGGTGAGTTGCAGGCCCGGTCTCCTGCCACAGCTGGACGGACAATAACGCGTACCAGCAGGATTTCCTGTATCTCCCTCCGGTCAAGCGGGGGCAACTGAGGCTGCGATCGACACCCAGACGAGGCGGTGAGAAGTGCGAAGTATCCCGACCAGAGCCTAGCTGGGAGAGCAAGATCCGAGGTATACAGAGGCCCACCAGTGTCTGAAGTCCCAAGTCGAGTCCAGTGTCCGACGAGTCGAGTCGAGTCCAGTCCGATTCAAGTTCAAGTTACCGAGGCCTTCCGTTTCCGAAGCTACCCGGTGAGTACCATTGCTGGGGAGGCATTTCTGACGTGCACATAGGTTGTGCCGGTCAAGACGGGTTTGGGTACACAAATCCGGTCTGCACTGTTTTAGCAGTGTATCTGTACTGTTTAGCAGTATATCAAGTATTCCGAAGTATCTAGTTATTGTCAAGAATTAAGCTTGGTGATTAGTTATGCAGACGATCATCATTGTTGTTTCAGTTAAAGGTTTAATGTTTACATGTTAAATATGTTTAAGTATGTTCTGTATATTGTGGTATGAATGACTGTTCATTATCGTGTTTATTGTATTAAGTCTGTTCAAATTCAAGTATCAGGTCAGTTGGTCAAAATCAAGTATAAGGTCAGTTTTCAATATGCCGCTCTTTTCGAAATTAAGACAGATCACCACCAGAAAAGGGGTACTCGAAGAGGCCGTTCCTATTCCTCCTAGGGACACCCCAGGGTACTTCATGTATCATAAACATGGCTTAGATGCCATATTATTTCTTGATTTATGGGTAGACTATACCAAGGAATTACCAGAAAGTCAGAGGTGGCCCACAGCGGGAACCTGGGATGCGGAATGCATCATAAAAGTAGAAGAAGAGTTATGGAAAAGAAAAGTCAGACAGTCACAGAAAGATGCCATTGAATTATGGCGTAAAGAATCACATAGACGAACAGAAAAAGCACGTAGACTGGGAGAGAAGAGTAAAGAGAATTCCAATAAAGTTCAAGAAAATCTATTAATTGAGGAAGGTATCCGAGTGAAATCAGAACAAGTAGACAGACAAAGAAATGCCCTTATGAATGGTATGTACCCCCTTCTGGCCGAAGGATTACCTAAGGCTACTCCAGAAATACCGAAAGACTTGCCACCCCCATTGTTCCCAATAAAGGTACATCCTAAGGGGCATCCTAGAACCGCAGAAGACGTTTTTCTTTCCTCATATTTAGTTGACGCAGCTCCCGAATATGCTAATTCCGCCCCGCATAGACCGCATACCAGGGAGGTCCAACGCCAAGATCCAGCACCCGTATCCCTACAGCAACAAATCGAGTCACAAGTTCTGGCAAGCACATCTGTTTCTGCATCCGCTCCTACAGCTACTTCTATAGCTGTGTCCACACCTGTAGTTGCTGTGTCACGTTCGACGAATCCTTTCACACCCGACACCCCAGATGGGGCCACGGGAGGTGCTACCAATATCTTTTCTACGCCGCCTAGAATAAATAAACTTACTTTTCAAGAGTCAGCACATTCACGTACACCCAAACTCATAAGTGCCCGTGCGCTGAAGGAACTTCTTATAGATTGCAGATATGACCCCGTGCCCGGTAAAGAGGACGAAATGACCCTAGCATCATTACGTATCAGACGAGCCGCAGTGTATTTAGGGAAGTTACCAGGAATGACTGCGCATCTAGATAATATATACCATTTTGTCCAAACAGGGCGAGATCCAGAATGTATTCACAGAGCTATGGAATACCAGAAAGTAGAGATACAGGGGGAACTGTTACGTTTCCTCATAAACTGTGTGATCAGAAATCAAGACCGACCGGGGGTAGACCCGGAAGCAATGCAAATTCTTACAAGATGGAGCCAGAATATATCAGAAGGGAGACATGATAAACAAAATTGTATAATAGCCATGTGCCGAAAGATCCGTAAAGAAATAGAACGCCTACACGAAGAGAGATTAGAGGTAGACGAGTTCGAACAAAGCGAGGAAGAAGGGTCAGGACCGCCCACAGGACAGTCAGAAACTATAGCATATGTAGGTAAAAGAAGATCTTATAATAGTACGAGATGTCTTATTGACCCGATACGCCCGATATGTCCAGACAATAACAGGGGTTTCCCAACACCCATAGCCCATATAAGGTCTAACGAGCATTCGTTCCAAACAGCTGACAAACTACTCCGAGAACGAAGGGGTTATCATTTTCTCGATTCTATGGATGAACAAGATTTAGCCAGGGCAGCTGTCCATTGGGTGGACAGTCCCGGAAAATATAGTGATGATACAGTAGTACGCACATTTTTGAATCTCACCCCAGATGAACAGAGGTTAGCTGGGATTTATATGATTCAACAACTCATTATACTATATCGGAGTCAACATTCAGATCCTGGTCCCTTACCCGACATACTGACTGAATTACTCACGAATAGATGGAGAGGTTCAGGTACTAAATTAATTAAAGAAATTCTAGAATCAAGAAAGCAATATATTCTTTTTGTATGTTCAGAACATGTTTCATTGCCCGTCAAGGAAAGAACCACGTATCACATGGATAGACAGAATCCCTTACGAGAAGTGCACCCAATAAAGGGCGAGGACAACGAGTTCAAGCGCGTATTTGTATACACGCCCATATCGAAAATAGAATTGTTACAAATGAAGAAAGTGGTACCCAGTCATGACAAAGACCCAGCGGGTTTTCACCGAGAAATTAAAGACATGTTACTCATGGGGGAGTATACCTATCCCGACATTATGACAATACTGAAGGTATTGATGCCTGCTGGTATTTACGAAAAACTCAAGGAAAAAGAGTGGGAGGTAGGAGACCAAAAGATAGAATGGTCAGCATTAGAAGCAGAAGAAAAGGCCCGAACTGCAGGAGCAGGGCTTGGGGACAAAACTAAGGCATTACCAGGTTTACTAGTACAGGTACTGCCACGTTTATTAACTACGAAAAAGGAAGATTGGGGTACAATTTCAGCCTGTAAACAGAAGCAAGATGAAGACACTAGTGATTACTATGCCCGATTTGAAAAATGTTTTGGTATAAATAGTGGCATAAAAGCAAGTAGCGAATCATACCCACATCTGTTTGTAACAAAATTAGTCGAGAATGCCCTGCCCCCAGTAAAGAATAGAGTATTAAAATTCGAGAGTACCTGGCAAGGTAACACTCCATCACAAATGTTACAAATGTTACAGTATCATCACAATAGAATTAGAGAGGAACAAGAACATGAACACAGACGCATGAAAGACACAAAAATGAAAATGCTAGTTTCTCAGACAGTTCCAGCTGAAGGACATAAAAAGGGTATGACACATTCTGATTCAGCAGGACCTGTAAAAGGGACATGCAATTATTGCAAAAAGCCAGGTCATTATGTACACGATTGTCCAGTTTTAAAACATAATATCGCCATAGGTAAAACGCAAGAAAGATCACGGCCACTTAGACAAGATCAGAATGAACAAGGAGCTCTGCAGCATGCCCAGGCCATGCCAGCCGCACAACAGCCAATACAGTTCGTGCCAGCTGCACCAGCGTTGCCTGTTGCTGCCACACAGACAACAACACGACAAATGTATCAGACCGCACAGTATGAATATCCTGAGTACCAGCGTTACGCATGAACTAGCCTAGAGAGGGAAGTTGACTTACCCCTTATCGAGATACCAGTAGACCAAGAAGGACCTTATATACATAGTGAATTGTTAGGCCAAGACAGAAAATTTTTACTCGATACCGGGGCAAGTCGAACAACCATAAAACGTAGTGAAGTTCCAGGGGCACCCCTCTCAGGCTCACAAAATATTTCCCTTGGTTTTTCAGGAAAACCTATTGTTAATGAAGTGTCACAACCTCTGCCACTTACGATAGGACCTCTGACCCGAACTACAGATTTATTACTTACTAAATCATGTCCAGAAAATCTATTAGGAATAAAAACGTTAAAAGCTCTAGGAGCCATAATATGTTGTTCTCCGGAAGGAGTAAGATTGTTTTTACGTGATTTTAAAGGTCACTATGTATCTAGAGACATGGATCCCCGACTGCAGACTTTACCGACACATCTATGGGCACAAGGCCCTACTGATGTTGGTTGCATGAATATTACACCATATCGAGTCACATTAAAGGCAGGAGTGGTGCTACCACGAATGCGACAATACAAGTTACCGCCAGATGCTGTAGTGGCTTTACTACAAATCATTGACGAGCTCATTACCCAAGGAGTAGTTGTAGAAACAGACTCCAATGTATGTAATTCCCCGATAATTCCGATTCTTAAACGAACAGATCCTAAGGCCCCGCCAGTATATCGACTGGTTATTGATCTGCGCGAGTTAAACAAATGCATTGTGCCACAATTCCCTGTGGTCCCAGATATCTCGTCATTACTGACAGCCATTGATTCCGAAGCAACATTCTTTACTGTAATCGATCTCAAGAATGCCTTTTTCAGCGTCCCAATAGATCCGGAAAGCCAATATTTATTCGGATTTAGTTTAAATGGACGTAGCTTTAAATTCTCACGCGCACCTCAAGGGTTTACAGAAAGCCCCAGCATCTATAGCCAAGCACTGAAACGAGAACTTGACAGTATCCACATGCCAGTTAACACTGCTCTGCTTCAATATGTCGATGATCTGCTGATCACCGCCCGAAGCGAACCTGAATGTGAAAAAGCATCACTGACAGTTTTACAATTTCTAGCCGAAAAGGGGCACAAGGTGTCCCCTTCTAAGCTGCAATTCTGTGTCCAGCGAGTTATTTATCTTGGACACTCGCTGTCCAAGGAGGGAAGGCAGCTTACACCAGACCGCATTCAGTTAATAGCTAACATGCCAATACCCAAGACACAAAAGGAGGTGCGGGCTTTCATAGGCCTCACTTCATACTGTAGACAGTGGATCCCGCAATATGCATTTCTAGCAAAACCACTCATTCAGTTGACAACCCAGGAGGCAGCCACATCGACTGTTCTCCCTTGGACCCAGGAACATACGCAAGCCTTTGAAAGCCTAAAGAAAGCTTTATGTCAAGCACCCGTTTTAGCAACACCTTGTTACAGAAAACAGTTTACACTCTTTGTTACAGAACGCGAAGGTACTGCTTTGTCAGTACTCACACAGGAACAAGCAGGAGCACACAAACCATGTGCTTATTTTTCTAGTACATTAGATCCCGTAGCTCAGGCTTTGCCTGCATGCCTAAAATCAGTAGCAGCGACAGCTTTAGCAATTAGACAAAGCGATGCCATAGTGTTAGGACATCCATTGACAGTTCAAGTACCACATGCAGTAGAGGTTCTTGTAAATAGAACGCAAACACAACACTTGACTATAGCACGACTTACAGGGTACGAACTTACACTGTTTCAGCCACACATAGAAATCAGACGCTGTAACACATTGAATCCTGCCACACTTTTGCCAGTAATCGGAACAGACCCACTAGCCCATGACTGTATTGAAGTTATTACTATAACGACGAAACCTAGACAAGACTTGACAGATGTTCCATTGTCAGATCCAGACCTGACATTGTATGTAGATGGTTCATGTATGAGAACAAGTACAGGAGAGTTGGTGGCTGCTTACTCAGTCACAACAGATACTGAAGTCATTGAAACAAATCGTATAAATACTTTGTCAGCTCAAGCCGCAGAACTTATTGCTCTGACACAAGCCTGTATTCAAGCCACAAGTAAAAAAGTCAACATATACACTGATTCACGATATGCATTCAGAGTTGTACATGACTTCGGCGTGCTGTGGCGAGAGAGAGGTTATTTAACTTCCCACGGTGCCCACATTCAGCACGGACCCCTCATTCATGCCTTATTAGATGCAATACATCTACCTACTGCAATATCAATTATGAAATGTAAGGCTCATACGAAGGTTACTGATATCATTTCTCAAGGCAATGATTTAGCGGACAGAACAGCTAAACAGACTGCTCAAACACAAACATCCGACATGACAAAGACAATAGTCCCGATGCCGACACATTGTATGACAGTTAAAGATCCTACTCTTGACGTAATTGACATACAGACACATGCTACACCAGACGAAATAAAGAAATGGACTGAATTAGGAGGGATCCAAACGGACCAAGGATGGATGACGAAGGAAAAGTCTGTATGGTTCCTTCCTGATTCAATGGTCCGAGTCATTATTAACACTATCCATAGTCCAGCGCATCTAGGAGAGAAAGCTATGCTAGATAGCATTCAACACATTTGGTTCAATAAACATTTACGAGCAGCAGCCAAACAAAAAGTCCGTA
>NW_028188230.1:0-7000 GCF_964204655.1 Triturus cristatus
CTCTCTCCCACTCACTCTCTACTGCTCTCTCTCTATTACTCACTCTCTACTACTCACGCTCTAATACTCACTCTCTACTCCTCACTCTACTGCTCTCTACTACTCACTCTCTACTACTCTTTCTCTACTACTCTCTCTCTACTACTCACTCTCTACTACCAACTCTCTACTTCTCACGCTCCACTACTCACTCTCAACTACTCTCTACTACTCTCTCTACTACTCACTCTCTACTACTCTCTACTACTCACTCTCTACTACACACTCTCAACTACTTGATCTCTACTACTCGCTCTCTACTACTCTCTAGTACTCACTCTACTACTCACTCTCTACTACTCACTCTACTACTCACTCTCTACTACTCCACTACTCTCTACTACTCACTCTCTATGACTCTACTACTCTCTGCTACTCTCTCTCTACTACTCTCTCTCTACTACTTACTCTCTACTACTCTCTACTACTCTCTACTACTCTCTCTCTACTACTCACTCTCTACTATTCTCTACTACTCACGCTCTACTTCTCTCTCTCTACTACTCACTCTACTACTCACTCTCTACTACTCTCTAATTCTCTCTCTCTGCTACTCACTCTCTACTACTCTCTACTACTCGCTCTCAACTACTCACTCTCTACTACTCACTATACTACTCTCTACTACTCACTATCTACTGCTCACTCTCTACTACTCTCTACTACTCACTCTCCACTACTTACTCTCTACTACTTGCTCTCTACTACTCTCTACTACTCACTCTACTACTCACTCTCTACTACTCTCTTTACAACTCACTCCTCACTCTCTACTACTCCGTCTCTACTACACACTCTCTACTACTGGCTCTCTACTACTCTCTCTCTACCACTCTCTAGTACTCACTCTACTACTCACTCTACTACTCTCTCTCTACTACTCCACTACTCTTTACTACTCACTCTCTACTGCTCTCTACTACTCACTCTCTACTACTCTCTCTCTACTACTCACTCTCTACTACTCACTCTCTAATACTCTCTACTACTCACTCTCTACTACTCACTCTCTACTACTCTCTCTACTACTCACTCTCTACTACTCACTCTCTGCTACTCTCTACTACTCACTCTACTACTCACTCTCTACTACTCTCTACTACTCAATCTCTTCTACTCCACTACTCTTTACTACTCACTCTCTACTACTCACTCTCTACTACTCTCTCTCTACTACTCACTGTCTACTACTCTCTCTCTACTACTCACTCTCTACTACTCACTCTCTACTACTCTCTACTACTCACTCTCCACTACTCACTCTCTACTACTCTCTCTACTTCTCACTCTCTACTACTCACTCTCTACTACTCTCCACTACTCACTCTACTACTCACTCTCTACTACTCTCTACTACTCAATCGCTTCTACTCCTCTACTCTCTACTACTCTCTCTACTACTCACTCTCTACTATTCTCTACTACTCACTCTACTACTCACTCTCTACTACTCAATCGCTTCTACTCCACTACTCTCTACTACTCTTGCTACTACTCACTCTCTTCTATTCTCTACTACTCACTCTACTACTCTTTACTACTCTCTACCACTCACTCTCTACTACTCTACTACTCAGTCCACTCTCTACTACTCTCTACTACTCTCTCTCTGCTACTCACTCTCTATTACTCACTTGCTACTTCTCACTACTACTCACTCTCTACTACTCACTCTCTACTACTCTCTACTACTCACTCTCCACTACTCACTCTCTACTGCTTGCTCTCTACTACTCTCTACTACTCACTCTACTACTCATTCTCTACTACTCTCTCTACTCCTCACTCCTCACTCTCTACTAGTCCCTCTCTACTACACACTCTCTACTACTGGCTCTCTACTACTCGCTCTCTACTACTCTCTAGTACACACTCTACTACTCACTCTCTACTACTCACTCTACTACTCACTCTCTACTACTCCACTACTCTTTACTACTCACTCTCTACTACTCACTCTCTACTACTAACTCTCTACTACTCTCTACTACTCACTCTCTACTACTCACTCTCTACTACTCTCTCTACTACTCACTCTCTACTACTCACTCTCTGCTACTCTCTACTACTCACTCTACTGCTCACTCTCTACTATTCTCTACTACTCAATCTCTTCTACTCCACTACTCTTTACTACTCACTCTCTTCTACTCACTCTCTACTAATCTCTCTCTGCTACTCACTCTCTACTACTCCCTCTCTACTACTCTCTACTACTCTCTCTCTACTACTCACTCTCTGCTACTTACTCTCTACTACTCACTCTCTACTACTCACTCTCTACTATTCTCTCTACAACTCACTCTCCACTACTCACTCTCTACTACTCAATCTCTTCTACTCCACTACTCTCTACTACTCTCTCTACTACTCACTCTCTACTATTCTCTACTACTCCCTCTACTACTCTCTACTACTCTCTCTACTACCCACTCTACTATTCTCTACTACTCAGTCCACTCTCTACTACTCTCTACTACTCTCTCTCTGTTACTCAATCTCTATTACTCACTCGCTACTACTCACCACTACTCACTCTCTACTACTCACTCTCTACTATTCTCTACTACTCACTCTACTACTCTCTACTACTCTCTTCCACTCACTCTCTACTACTCTACTACTCACTCTCTACTGCACTCTCTCTACTACTCACTCCCTACTACTCACTCTCTACTACTCACTCTACTGCTCTCTACTACTCACTCTACTACTTTCTCTCTACTACTCTCTCTCTACTACTCACACTCTACTACTCACTCTACTTCTCACTCTCCACTACTCACTCTCTACTACTCGCTCTCAACTACTCTCTACTACTCACTCTACTACTCACTCTCTACTACTCACTCTCTACTACTCTACTACTCTCTTCTATTCTCTACTACTCACTCTACTACTCTCTCCCACTCACTCTCTACTGCTCTCTCTCTATTACTCACTCTCTACTACTCACGCTCTATTACTCACTCTCTACTCCTCACTCTACTGCTCTCTACTACTCACCCTCTACTACTCTTTCTCTACTACTCTCTCTCTACTACTCACTCTCTACTACCAACTCTCTACTTCTCACTCTCTACTTTTCTCTACTACTCTCTCTAATACTCACTCTCTACTACTCTCTACTACTCACTCTCTACTACACACTCTCAACTACTTGCTCTCTACTACTCGCTCTCTACTACTATCTAGTACTCACTCTACTACTCACTCTCTACTACTCACTCTACTACTCACTCTCTACTACTCCACTACTCTCTACTACTCACTGTCTATGACTCTACTACTCTCTGCTACTCTCTCTCTACTACTCTCTCTCTACTACTTACTCTCTACTACTCTCTACTACTCTCTACTACTCTCTCTCTTCTACTCACTCACTACTACTCTCTACTACTCAAGCTCTACTTCTCTCTCTCTACTACTCACTCTACTACTCACTCTCTACTACTCTCTAATTCTCTCTCTCTGCTACTCACTCTCTACTACTCGCTCTCAACTACTCACTCGCTACTACTCTCTACTACTCACTCTACTACTCTCTACTACTCACTCTCTACTACTCACTATCTACTGCTCACTATCTACTACTCTCTACTACTCACTCTCCACTACTCACTCTCTACTACTTGCTCTCTACTACTCTCTACTACTCACTCTACTACTCACTCTCTACTACTCTCTATACTACTCACTCTCTACTACTCACTCTCTACGACACACTCTACATCTGGCTCTCTACTACTCGCTCTCTACTACTCTCTAGTACTCACTCTACTACTCACTCTCTACTACTCACTCTACTACTCACTCTCTACTGCTCCACTACTCTTTACTACTCACTCTCTACTACTCTCTACTACTCACTCTCTACTACTCTCTCTCTACTACTCACTCTCTTCTACTCACTCTCTACTATTCTCTACTACTCACTCTCTACTACTCACTCTCTGCTACTCTCTCTACTACTCACTCTCTAATACTCACTCTCTACTACTCTCTACTACTCAATCTCTTCTATTCCACTACTCTTTACTACTCACTCTCTACTACTCTCTACTACTCACTCTCTACTATTCTCTCTCTACTACTCACTCTCTACTACTCCCTCTCTACTACTCTCTACTTCTCTCTCTCTACTGTTCACTCTCTACTACTCACTCTCTACTTCTCACTCTCCACTACTCACTCTCTACTTCTCACTCTCCACTACTCACTCTCTACTACTCGCTCTCAACAACTCTCTACTACTCACTCTACTACTCACTCTCTACTACTCTCTCTACTACTCACTTTCTACTACTCACTCTCTACTACACACTCTCTACTACTCGCTTTCTACTACTCACTCTCTACTTCTCTCTAGTACTCACTCTACTACTCACTCTCTACTACTCACTCTACTACTCACTATCTACTACTCCACTACGCTCTACTACTCACTCTCTTCAACTCTAATACTCTCTGCTACTCTCTCTCTACTACTCTATCTCTACTACTCACTCTCTACTAATCTCTCTACTACTCTCTCTCTACTACTCAATCTCTACTACTCACCCTCTACTACTCTCTACTACTCACTCTCTACTACTCTCTCTCTACTACTCACTCTACTACTCACTCTACTACTCTCTTATTCTCTCTCTCTGCTACTCACTCTCTAGTACTCTCTACTACTCACTCTCTACTACTCACTCTCTACTACTCACTCTACTACTCTCTACTACTCACTCTCTACTACTCACTCTCTACTTCTCACTCTGTACTACTCACTCTCTACGACTCGCTCTCTACTACTCTCTACTACTCACTCTACTACTCACTCTCTACTAATCTACTACTGTCTCTACTACTCCCTCTACTACTCACTCTCTACTACTCTCTACTACTCACTCTCTACTACTCACTCTCTACTACTCTACTACTCTCTCTACTACTCACTCTCTACTATTCTTTACTACTCACTATACTACTCTCTACCACTCACTCTCTACTACCCTACTACTCAGTCCACTCTCTACTACCTTCTACTACTCTCTCTCTGCTACTCACTCTCTACTACTCACTCGCTACTACTCACTACTACTCACTCTCTACTACTCACTGTCTACTACTCTAAAGTACTCTCTCTCTACTACCCTCTACTACTATTCACTCTCTACTACTCACTGTCTACTACTCACTCTCTACTACTCTCTCTACTACTCACTCTCTACTACTCACTCTCTGCTACTCTCTACTACTCACTCTACTACTCACTCTCTACTACTCTCTACGACTCAATCTCTTCTACTCCACTACTCTTTACTACTCACTCTCTACTACTCTCTACTACTCACTCTCTACTACTCCCTCTCTACTACTCTCTACTTCTCTTTCTCTACTACTCACTCTCTACTACTCACTCTCTACTTTTCACTCTCCACTACTCACTCTCTACTACTCGCTCTCAACTACTCTCTACTACTCACTCTACTACTCACTCTCTACTGCTCACTCTCTACTACTCTTTCTCTACTACTCACTCTCTACTTCTTACTCTCCAATACTCACTCTCAACTACTCTCTACTACTCTCTCTACTACTCACTCTCTACTACTCTCTACTACTCACTCTCTCCTACACACTCTCTACTACTTGCTCTCTACTACTCTCTAGTACTCACTCTACTACTCACTCTCTACTACTCGCTCTACTACTCACTCTCTACTACTCTCTACTACTCACTCTACTACTCTCTACTACTCTCTACCACTCACTCTCTACTACTCTACTACTCAGTCCACTCTCTACTACTCTCTACTACTCTCTCTCTGCTACTCACTCTCTATTACTCACTCGCTACTACTCACTACTACTCACTCTCTACTACTCACTCTCTATTACTCTCTACTACTCACTCTCCACTACTCACTCTCTACTGCTTGCTCTCTACTACTCTCTACTACTCACTCTACTACTCACTCTCTACTACTCTCTCTACTCCTCACTCTCTACTAGTCCCTCTCTACTATACACTCTCTACTACTGGCTCTCTACTACTCGCTCTCTACTACTCTCTAGTACACACTCTACTACTCACTCTCTACTACTCACTCTACTACTCACTCTCTACTACTCCACTACTCTTTACTACTCACTCTCTACTACTCACTCTCTACTACTAACTCTCTACTACTCTCTACTACTCACTCTCTACTACTCACTCTCTACTACTCTCTCTACTACTCACTCTCTACTACTCACTCTCTGCTACTCTCTACTACTCACTCTACTGCTCACTCTCTACTATTCTCTACTACTCAATCTCTTCTACTCCACTACTCTTTACTACTCACTCTCTTCTACTCACTCTCTACTAATCTCTCTCTACTACTCACTCTCTACTACTCCCTCTCTACTACTCTCTACTACTCTCTCTCTACTACTCACTCTCTGCTACTTACTCTCTACTACTCACTCTCTACTACTCACTCTCTACTACTCTCTCTACAACTCACTCTCCACTACTCACTCTCTACTACTCAATCTCTTCTACTCCACTACTCTCTACTACTCTCTCTACTACTCACTCTCTACTATTCTCTACTACTCCCTCTACTACTCTCTACTACTCTCTCTACTACCCACTCTACTATTCTCTACTACTCAGTCCATTCTCTACTACTCTCTACTACTCTCTCTCTGTTACTCACTCTCTATTACTCACTCGCTACTACTCACCACTACTCACTCTCTACTACTCACTCTCTACTATTCTCTACTACTCACTCTACTACTCTCTACTACTCTCTTCCACTCACTCTCTACTACTCTACTACTCACTCTCTACTGCACTCTCTCTACTACTCACTCCTACTACTCACTCTCTACTACTCACTCTACTGCTCTCTACTACTCACTCTACTACTTTCTCTCTACTACTCTCTCTCTACTACTCACACTCTACTACTCACTC
>NW_028188231.1:0-12000 GCF_964204655.1 Triturus cristatus
AAAATATTTCCCTTGGTTTTTCAGGAAAGCCCACTATTAACGAAGTATCACAACTACTTGCATTCACAGTCGGTCCGTTAACACGGACTACAGATCTATTACTTACGAAATCATGTCCAGAAAACTTGTTAGGTATAAAAACATTGAAGGCTCTAGGAGCTGTAATATGTTGTTCTCCGGAAGGAGTACGACTATTTTTGCGTGACTTTAAAGGTCACTACGTGTCTAGAGACATGGATCACCGGTTACAGAATCTACCTGCACATTTATGGGCGCAAGGCCCCACTGATGTAGGTTGTATGCACATTACACCATATCGAGTCACAATCAAAACAGGAGTGGTACTACCACGAATACGACAATACAAGTTACCCCCAGATGCTGTTGTGGCTTTACTGCAAATCATTGACGAGCTCATTGCACAAGGAGTGGTTGTGGAAACCGACTCCAATGTATGTAATTCCCCGATAATTCCGATTCTTAAACGAATTGATCCAAAAGCACCACCAGTATATCGATTAGTTATTGATCTGCGAGAATTAAATAAATGCATTGTACCACAATACCCCGTGGTCCCAGATATCTCTTCATTGCTAACAGCCATAGATTCAGAAGCAACGTTCTTCACTGTAATTGATCTCAAGAATGCTTTCTTTAGCGTCCCAATCGATCCGGAAAGCCAATATTTGTTCGGATTCAGTTTAAATGGACGAAGTTTTAAATTCACACGCGTACCTCAAGGATTCACAGAAAGTCCCAGCATCTATAGCCAGGCATTGAAAAGAGAACTTGACAGTATCCACATGCCAGCTAACACTGCCCTGCTTCAATACGTCGATGATCTGCTGATCACCGCCCGAAGCGAACCTGAATGTGAAAAAGCATCACTGACGGTTTTACATTTCTTAGCCGACAAGGGGCACAAAGTGTCCCCTTCAAAGCTGCAATTCTGTGTCCAGCAAGTTGTGTACCTTGGGCACTTGCTGTCCAAGGGGGGAAGACAGCTTACACCTGACCGTATCCAGTTAATTGTTAACATGCCGCCACCCAAGACACAAAAGGAGGTACGGGCATTCATAGGCCTCACTTCGTACTGTAGGCAGTGGATCCCTCAATATGCATTTCTAGCAAAACCACTCATTCAGTTGACAACACAGGAGGCAGCGACATCGACTGTCCTCCCTTGGACTCAGGAACACACACAAGCTTTTGAAAGCTTAAAGAAAGCTTTATGCCAAGCACCTGTTTTAGCAACGCCATGTTACAGCAAACGTTTTACACTTTTTGTTACAGAACGTGAAGGTACTGCTTTGTCAGTACTCACGCAGGAACAAGCAGGATCACACAAGCCATGTGCTTATTTTTCTAGTACATTAGATCCCGTAGCTCAGGCTCTTCCTGCGTGCCTGAAATCAGTCGCAGCAACAGCTTTAGCAATCAGACAAAGCGATGCCATAGTGTTAGGACATCAATTGACAGTACAAGTACCACACGCAGTAGAGGTTCTCTTGAACCGGACCCAAACACAACACTTGACTATAGCAAGACTGACGGGCTATGAATTGACATTGTTCCAGCCACACATAGAAATCAGACGTTGTAGTACATTAAATCCTGCCACACTTTTGCCATTAAGTGGAACAGACCCATTGGCACATGATTGTATTGAAGTTATTACTATTACGACGAAACCCAGACAAGACTTGACAGATATTCCATTATCAGATCCAGACCTGACATTGTATGTAGATGGTTCATGCATGAGAACAAATACAGGAGAGTTAGTGGCCGCTTATGCAGTCACAACAGATACTGAAATTATTGAAACGAATTGTATCAATACCTTGTCAGCTCAAGCAGCAGAGCTCATCGCTCTGACACAAGCCTGTATTCAAACCAAAAATAAGAAAGTCAACATATACACAGATTCACGTTATGCATTCGGAGTCGTCCATGACTTCGGTGTACTTTGGCGAGAGAGAGGTTATTTAACTTCTCACGGTGCCCACATTCAGCACGGTCCCCTTATTCAAGCTCTGTTAGATGCAATACATCTGCCGACTGCAATATCGATTATGAAGTGTAAAGCCCATACAAAAGTGACTGACATTATTTCTCAGGGTAACGACCTAGCTGACAGAACAGCTAAACAGACTGCTCAGAATCAGACTCATCCAACTGACACGACAAAGACAATAGTTCCGACACCAACACACTGCATGACAGTTAAGGATCCCGCCCTTGATGTAATTGACATACAGACACATGCTACACCAGAAGAAATAAAGAGATGGACTGAATTAGGAGGGATCCAAACGGATCAAGGATGGATGACGAAGGGAAAATCTATATGGTTTCTCCCCGACTCAATGGTTCCAAGCGTGCTTCCAATGCTACTGCCGAACATTCTTTTAGCGAATTACCCCCGCATGAGTTGTCCTATAGATTTGCGCTGCGCAACAACACATTCATTAGTATGTTACATCATTCTCATCAGACCAGCAATGCTACAAATTGTTGGATATGTGGCCGACTCCCTCCCTATCAGAAATATAGGGGAGTTCTGCCCCTCTTTCCGTATCCATTCACACACAATGGCTCCTGTGGAGCATGGTTTAGTTTGATTAATTCCCTAGATTCAAATTCAGTAGTTTATCAAGACAACTGGGTTTGGGGAAACCTGAACCTAGTTTTACTTAAAGTCTGCTACCCTAACAAGGAGGGACTTCCCAAAAGAACAGGAACTGATCTAGAAATTGAAGTATATGGACTAGGTAACTTTACACTTAATCTCATGATCCTGAATGTTGAATCCGAAGCTACACCAATCTTGCCCGCTATGTCAGTATTTCCAGTTAGAGGCGAATTATGTGTAAGAAAGAACGGTTCAATACACATGGGCCATAGTAAATGTACCACTGTAATAGAATTCAATGATAAAGGCAAGTCTACATTTAGAGCTTCTCGTCACTCCTACTTCATCTGTGGTCACACCGCATACATACGCCTACCCCTAGATTGGGATGGTACCTGTTACATTGCATTCCTTCTACCACCTGTTTTCCTAGCCCCGCCTGATTACCATAGGAATACCCATTTAGTACACAATAGACAGCAGAGAGATCTCCCGATTGTCGACTACACCGAAACAGCCTGGGAGCAATACACAGATTTCAATAAAGGTTTCTTTCCCTACATAGGTACAGTCACTAATAGTAAGTTGATACGTAGATTAACTAGAACCCTTGAAGCAGTAGTGAATGAAACTACTTCCGCCTTAGGCAACTTAACAGAGGAGCAGTCTGCGATGCGGATTGTTGTTCTTCAAAATCGTCTTGTCCTTGACGTCATCCTGGCCGATAGGGGCGGAGCTTGTAGGGTCATCGGATCAAGTTGCTGTGTTTTCATACCAGAAAACGCGCCGTCAGTATATAAAGCCATAACTCGACTTCATAAGATCGTAAGCCAGATACACCAGAATCCAGGCACCTGGACTTGGTCCGGTTGGTTCTGGAGCGTGTTGTCAGCCTGGGGATGGAGGATCCTATCCTTCCTAGGTATTGGCTTTCTCATACTATTCAGTTGCTGCTTGTGTCTACAATGTGGGCCAGCGATTTGTGGTCTGTGTGCCACATCGTGTATCCCGCCCTCAAATTTTCATTCAAGATCCCGGAAGAAGAAAGAAGAACAAATGATGCTATATGAACAGATTGATGGATTGATGAAGATGGATATTTCATAAGGGTCCGTAGGGGACAAGGAGGGAATGAGGAAATATGAATTTTATGATCAGTTATGTCCCCTATCTTAGACCCCAACGACTCCATGTACATGCTACAAGTACATGTATGTTCCCTCCAGTTCCAGCTATGAAGACGCAAATACATGTGCGTCCAACGCCAACATGTCCTCTTTCAGATCCGCCATGAATGGGTCAAATAGTCCATTCCTAAGTATGATTGGCCACCGTCTTTATATGGTTCACTTTTCACGTTTTACAGTTCAGGCGAGTAGGCCCTGAATTCTGTCATCAAGCCTTTTCCTGCTTCTGCCTCTGAAATGCTCCAGCCTGGACCTGCATCCGTGTCCATGAACTTTGTCTTACTCCCTGCGCGGCTAGCGGTGCCTGACGCGGCCTGTTGCCTGCCAAAAACTGTATTCAGCCTTCAAGTTATCTGCTCCGCTCCTCATCCAATGCATTCCTGTCTAGTAGTTTAGGTAAACATCCTTCCAGCTACCGAGCAAAAGGCTCGGCCTCGCTATCTCTATGCAAGTAATTCATAGCTCCTGTTACCATGGAAGATTCCTGCCCCCTCGCATCTCATGTAGACACATAGACGCTTGTACATGCACTAACAGTCAGTATAGAATAGATTCCGTCCGAGAGACCTTTCCTTTTGGATAAAACAGTTCCTTAAACAAAGATATTAGATACGATTTGGGATTAGGTTGACCTGACCCCCCAGACTTCTGTCTCCATATGTAGAGCTAAATGTCAATTCCCCTTCACCCTCTAGTTGCACGTCAATCACACGTCATGCGGCTGCGCGCGCATCTCTGCCAAATATTTCTGCTGACACTGCAGGATTCTCTTATGGATCCACCCACTTGTGACATCATTTTAAATGACGTTTCTAGTATACGCCTGTATTTACGCCTATTTTCATTACGTATGTGTATTCTTATCTGTATTATCAGCTGTTACGCCTCCTGCATCTGTCTTAATGCAATGCTTTTCATATATATATTGTTACTTGTCAATAATGTATTGCCTATCCCTTCCTGAACCTTCGTGGTGATGGAATAAGATTGCCTGGTTCGAACTATAATTCCTTTGTAAGGAATAAAGCCCTTTTCAGAACCTCTAATACCACGGATTCTGCCTCTTATTTTGACTGAGTTATTCTTACTAGACTTTACCGCATAAAAAATAGTACAGGTAATTTAAATATTTACCACAATGCGACCAGTCCATGACTCCTGCTCCTGTGCATTCGCGACACATGCGCATTACGGTACGTGATGTTTGCACGGATGCGGGTCCCGCGTGACGTCATATACATGCTGGGGCGCGCTGAGTGCGCGACTCCAGCAAAAACATTTTATGTTCCAAAATGATATGTATGTGTCTTTAATATACATGTTAGGGCAAGAGATTATGTAAGATATTTATAAAAATAATATATTTGTACTTATAATAAACATATTATTTTTAAATATATTTTCGTGAAGTCGGGTGCGTGTATCGTGAGTGCAGAAAACCAGGTCAGCAGAGCTGCTGTAGAGCCAGAGAACCAGGTCAGCAGAGCTGCTCTAGAGCCTAAGAACTAGGTCAGCAGAGCTGCTCTAGAGCCAGAGAACCAGGTCAGCAAAGCTGCTGCAGAGCCAGAGAAACCAAGTCAGCAGAGCCGCTTCAGAGGGAGAGAACCAGGTCAGCAGAGCTGCTTTAGAGCCAGAGAACCAGGTCAGCAGAGCTGCTCTAGAGCCTTAGAGCCAGGTCAGCAGAGCTGCTTTAGCTGACACTGACTGACTGACACTGACTGACTGACACTGACTGACACTGATTGACTGATACTGACTGACTGAAACTGACTGACTGACTGACACTGATTGACTGTCACTGACTGACTGACACTGACTGACTGACACTGACTGACACTGATTGACTGACACTGACTGACACTGATTGACTGACACTGACTGACTGACTGACACTGACTGTCTGACACTGACTGACTGCTCTCTACTACTCTACTACTCACTCTCTACTCACTCTCTACTACTCACTCACTACTACTCTCTACTACTCACTCTCTACTACTCACTGTCTACTACTCACTCTCTACTACTCTCTACTACTCACTCTCAACTACTCACTCTCTACTACTCTCTACTACTCAATCTCAACTACTACTCTCTCTGCTACTCACTCTCTACTACTCTCTACTATTCACTCTCCACTACTCTACTACTCACTCTCTACTACTCTCTACTACTCTCTCTCTACTACTCACTCTCTACTACTCACTCGCTACTACTCTCTACTACTCACTCTCTACTACTCATTCTCTACTACTCACTCGCTACTACTCTCTACTACTCACTCTCTACTACTCACTCTCTAGTACTCTCTCTCTACTACTCTCTCCATACTACTCTCTACCACTCACTCTCTACTACTCTACTACTCACTCTCTACTTCTCTCTCTCTACTACTCACTCTCTACTACTCACTCTCTACTACTCACTCTACTACTCTCTACTACTCACTCTCTACTACTCTCTACTACTCACTCTGTACTACTCACTCTGTACTACTCACTCTCTACTACTCTCTACTGCTCACTCTCCACTACTAACTCTCTACTACTCACTCTCAACTACTCTCTACTACTCACTCTACTACTCACTCTCTACTACTCTACTACTCTCTCTTACTCGCTCTACTTCTCACTCTCTACAACTCTCTACTACTCACTCTACTACACACTCTCTACTACTTGCTCTCTACTACTTGATCTCTACTACTCTCTAGTACTCACTCTACTACTCACTCTCTACTACTCTCTACTACTCACTCTACTACTCACTCTCTACTTCTCACTCTCTACTACTGACTCTCTAATACTCTCCACTACTCACTCTCTACTACTCACTCTCTACTACTCTCTACTACTCACTCTCTACTACTACTCTCTCTACTACTCTCTACTATTCACTCTCTACTACTCACTCTCTACTACTCTCTGCTACTCACTCTACTACTCTCTACCACTCACTCTCTACTACTCTACTACTCACTCTCTACTACTCTCTACTACTCTCTCTACTACTCACTCTACTACTCACTCTCTACTACTTACTCGCTACTACTCTATACTGCTCACTCTCTACTACTCACTCTCTACTACTCTCTCTCTACTACTCACTCTCTACTACTTCCTACTACTCTCTACCACTCACTCTCTACTACTCACTCTCTACTACTCACTCTCTACTACTCTCTCTCTACTACTCACTCTCTACTACTCTCTCTCTACTACTCTCTCTCTACTACTCACTCTCTACTACTCTCTACTACTCTCTACCACTCACTCTCTACTACTCACTCTTTACTACTCACTCACTGTAGGAAGGTGGTATCTGACTATATGGTTGCCCCCACTTTTTTCCTGGTATTTGGATGGTTTTTGACTAGTCTGCCTGGGATCCTGCTATCCAGGACCCCAGCCTATCTGCTTACTCCCTTAAATGATTGGTGTGCATATTAGATGCACTAGTGATTGGATACTGTGGTACCTTATGAGCCCCTGGTATATGGTACCTTAGGTACCTAGGGCATTGGTACTTCACAGGCCTACCAGGGGATGCAGCATGTATTATGCCACCCCTGGGAAGCATTCTCACTCTGACACCACAGGCCTGCTAATGCAGCCTGTGTGAGGTAGTGTTAGCACTCCTCACTGATGTATAGGTTCCTATATCTCACCATACACACATATATAAACCTATCAGCCACCCCTATTGCAGGCCCTAACAATCCTGGGGGCAGGGTGCTTGGTTTACTATGTGAGGGGGTGCTTCTACATGAGCAGGACCCCTCTGCAGCTGGCAGAGTCTATTCTCTGCTGCTGTTTGTGGATGCGGGTAAACCATATACTCTTAAGTGCATTATAACCTGGCGATAAATGCTAACTTTGGAATGACTGCATCAAAACATGTCGTGTTTGGGGTCAAACAACTTGGAATCATACCCCCACACCAGTAACTGGTGTGGGAGTATGATCCCACCCTTCTAGAGGGGATGACATGTACCCACTGTACTAAACGGTAGAAATCTTCTAGAGCCCTGGCATCACAAAATGGATGCCACCAGCACAGACACTGGGCTGCTCTCCTGCTGC
Organism: Triturus cristatus; assembly: GCF_964204655.1. Lineage (NCBI taxonomy): Eukaryota > Metazoa > Chordata > Amphibia > Caudata > Salamandridae > Triturus > Triturus cristatus. The sequence goes on from NW_028188231.1 coordinate 7,905, forward strand.
TGACCGAAACTCGCAGTGGAGGAAGCCCAACAAAGGGTATCCTGTCACAGGGAGGTGTCACCACCTCTCAGAAAGGATTTAGTGTATTGGAGCTGGGTGGGTGCACTCTTAGAGTGCTTTGAAGTCCTGCACTGGGGGAGCAGTAGGCTCCTCTGTGCATATGCCAGCTCAAACCGGTTCAGGGTCTACCTGCCCCTGCTCTGGCACAAAATGGGACAAAGGGAAGTGGGTGTAACCACCCACTACCCTGACCCTCCTAGAGAAGTGGTCATAGAGCTAGTCCCTCCCCTATCATCACTATTAGATACCAAGCATTGCCAATGCAATTCAGATTAACCCTGGACGACGCTCTACAAAGAAGAATCCTGGCCCTTCGATGTTCCACTATCTCTGGAAGACTGAAGAATCTCCCTTGGAGTCAAGGAGTGACTCCCCTGCTTGGCAGGCACCTGTAACTTTGATCAACAGTTGCAAACTTCACCACTCCCGCCGGAGTCCGAAGTCCCTGTGTCCCCTGAAGGGGATTTCCTGACCTCTCGACGGCCATTTTGAGTCCCCAGCGAAGCCGTGGCATCTGGACCCCTTGAGTGACGAGGAACAGCAATACCAGGGAACCGTGCACTGATTTCAAGTGCAAACCCTAAACAACATTCTACAAACTTGTGCTTTAGACCATCTGTAGTCCAAGTCCCTAGCAGATCGGGGACCAAACATCAGCGGCCTACCCCATTCCGGGTGACCGTGGGCTCCTGTGGAACTTTTCCTGCAAAGGCATCTTTGCGGTTGCTTGTCCGTTGGCTAGTGACTCACCCGAAGACTTTCTCATCAACTTCAAGGGCTCTCCTGGTTGCACCGGGCCTGCCCTCACTTACCCTTGCTGGGTAAGTCCATCAGACCTTGCTGGTCTGCATCACCGTCCATCTTCATTCCACACGAGACTTGCAGTTGCCAAAGCTTGTTGGCTCCAATCCAGTTGCCGACACAGTCATCAGCTGCAGACATTGTGGGACCCTCCGAATCCAGCTGCTGGTCATCGTGGATCTCTCCTGAACCTCGTGAGCAAAGAGACAACTTACCATCGACGACCTGAAATGACGCGACATCAGTGGTCATCCATCCTGCTGGCCACCGGTCACTGGCAAGTGACTTTGAACACTGTCCCCTCAATTTTCAGGTCCTCTTCAACTCCAATCCATCTTCGGATTCCAGCGGACACATCTCCAGTCGTCACAAGCAGCAAGTCTTCAGTGATCTCCATTGAAAACAGCATCGCGACCCGACATCAAAAGACACCTATGCACCCGGCTTCCGTGGGTGAGGTAACTCGTGCACTCCGGTGCCCAAGTGTGTGTTGGCCCTCGAAATACTTACCCTGTAAGTGGCTTGCTTGTTGACTTCTTCGAAGTGCCCTAAAACTTTAAATTACAAACCGCGACTTGTGCCATTGAAACCAATAGGAAACCCGCGGCTGTGTTTAGACACTGCACGCGTCTCTCGTGGGCTGATTACTTACCTGCTAACAATGCAGAAGTGAGGCCCCAGCGATTCCCAAGGCCCTAGGCCTTTTCATTTTGCAAGTCGAGTTTGTTAAACCATTTTCTTAGTATATCGTCTGGTACGCCCCTAGGGCTACAGCCATATGTGTGCTTAATTTATTGAGAAGTGTTGACATTTGAATGTGTATCTGGGTTCTAATCTCATGAAGAGATTAGTAGAGTGTATCTAAGAATAAATACATATATATTTGATATATATACCTGTGAGGTGTCCTTTTCATTTGGTAATTCATGAGATTATAAGGTAAAACAAGCTGCTTTACATTCCTCAGAGACTTAGCCTGAAGGCTGCTCTCCACAGCTACCACTAGGATAGCTTTCTTTAAAAGGTTGTCTTAAACCTATCTACCATAAAAGTCGATTTGGACTGGTGCAAGGTGGCCACTATAACTAGTGACCAGCATATGCCAGGCCAACTTCTCACACTCACTACTACTCTCTACTACTCTCTCTCTACTACTCACTCTCTACTACTCTCTACTACTCACTCTCTACTACTCACTCTCTACTACTCACTCTCGATTACTCTCTACTACTCACTCTCCACTACTCACTCTCTACTACTCGCTCTCAACTACTCTCTACTACTCACTCTACTACTCACTCTCTACTACTCTACTATTCTCTACTACTCTCTCTACTACTCACTCTCTACTACTCACTCTCTACTACTCTACTACTCACTCTCTACTACTCACTCTACTACTCTCTCCTATTCTCTACCACTCACTCTCTACTACTCTACTACTCACTCTCTACTACTCTCTCTCTACTACACACTCTCTACTACTCACTCTCTACTACTCTATACTACTAACTCTCTACTACTCACTCTCCACTACTCTTCTACTCTCTACTACTCTCTCTACTACTCATTCTCTACTAGTCACTCTCTACTACTCTACTACTCACTCTCTACTATTCTCTACTACTCACTCTATTACTCTCTCCTACTCTCTACCACTAACTCTATACTACTCTAGTACTCACTCTCTACTACTCTCTACTACTTACTCTCTACTACTCACTCTCTACTACTCTTCTACTCTCTACTACTCTCTCTACTACTCACTCTCTGCTACTGTCAAGAATTCCTGTCATACGAGGGGAGGAAAACGGTAACCAGCGAAAACGGACTACATCTCCCAGGACGCTTAGCGGTTGAGAGGTTATGTAAACAGGAGAGCTGTTACATAACTCAAGGGAAACACGCCCTTATGTAAACAGGAGAGCTGTTACATAACTCAAGGGAAACACGCCCTTATGTAAACAGGAAAACACGCCCTATAAAGGGAGGAACCGGGAGGTACAAGGCTGTCGGATATTGTGTTTACACCGACGTACCTGCTTCGTGAAGAGCAGTGTTCCGGAGTGGTGCTCCAGTAAGGCAAGAACGGAGGTAGGTCGAGTCGTTACTCCCTGGGCCGTGTCTTGCCCCATCGTCACCTGTGAAGGACCCGGAAGCTCTACCGGTCAACCATTGAGCTTCGCTTTTTGACTCGGCTGAGTCCAAGCGCAGTGGCGCTTTTGCTGGTTGGAGTCGTAACTCCCAGCCCGACCAGAGACACAGGGACTGCCAGCTGTAACGCACACCAGGAGGTGTTTGCCGCGTTACAGACTCGGAAGTCCACAGGATCGATCGAGCGGCTGCTCTCGGTTCAGTCGTCTTGCTTGTGATTGGGGTATCGGTGACGCATCACCAGGAGGTGACTCCGCGTCCCGGTGCAGTCTGAGGAAGAGGTTGAGCGGCTGCTCCCTTCAGGTAGAGACCCCGGCTGGGTGTTTCCCTGACTCCTCGATTCTCCCCAACACTCTTCGTGCCCCTCACAGCCTACCGATTGGCATTGTCGGCCATTTCATTTCTGCCCTCTGTTGGCATACGCCGGGATCGGCGTATATGCAGAGGACGGTTAGGACCATCCGTGCTGTGGGCTGGTAACGTACTTAGCCTGGAGGATTCCAGTGACTATAACTTTTGTTTGTTCTTTGTATGTTATTTGCCTTCATTAAAAGAACTAACCCTTCACAAGTGGTTGCGTCCTCATTGTCGTGTCTGTTAAACGATCCTGAGACGTTCAGGGCGTTACAGCTACTCACTCTCTACTACTCTGCTACTCACTCTCTACTATTCTCTACTACTCACTCTACTACTCTCTCCTACTCTCTACCACTCACTCTATACTACTCTACTACTAACTCTCTACTACTCTCTCTCTACTACTCACTCTCCACTACTCACTCTCTACTACTCAGTCTACTACTCTCTACTACTCACTCTCTACTACTCTCTACTACTCACTCTGTACTACTCACTCTGTACTACTCACTCTCGATTGCTCTCTACTGCTCACTCTCCACTACTCACTCTCTAATACTCGCTCTCAACTACTATCTACTACTCACTCTACTACTCTACTACTCTCTACTACTCTCTCTACTACTCACTCTCTACTACTCACTCTCTACTACTCTACTACTCACTCTCTACTACTCACTCTACTACTCTCTCCTATTCTCTACCACTCACTCTCTACTACTCT
>NW_028188232.1:0-50000 GCF_964204655.1 Triturus cristatus
CTCGTACTATGGCCTAATGGTTAAGGTCTTAACTCTTACTCTGGCCTAATAGCTAAGGTCTTAACTCTTACTCTGGCCTAATAGCTAAGGTCTTAGACTTGTACTCTGGCCTAATGGTTAAGGTCTTAACTCTTACTCTGACCTAATAGCTAAGGTCTTAGACTCGTGCTCTGGCCTAATGATTAAGGTTTTAACTCTTACTCTGCCCTACTGGTTAAGGTCTTAACTCTTTCTCTGGCCTAATAGCTAAGGTCTTAGACTCATACTCTGGCCTAATGGTTAAGGTCTTAACTCTTACTCTGGCCTAATAGCTAAGGTCTTAGAATCATACTCTGGCCTAAAGGTTAAGGTCTTAACTCTTACTCTGGCCTAATAGCTAAGGTCTTAATTCTTACTCTGGCCTAATAGCTAAGGTCTTAGACTCGTACTCTGGCCTAATGGTTAAGGTCTTAACTCTTACTCTGGCCTAATAGCTAAGGTCTTAACTCTTACTCTGGCCTAATAGCTAAGGTCTTTGACTCGTACTCTGGCCTAATGGTTAAGGTCTTAACTCTTACTCTGGCCTAATAGCTAAGGTCTTAGACTCATACTCTGGCCTAATAGCTAAGGTCTTAGACTCGTACTCTGGCCTAATGGTTAAGGTCTTAACTCTTACTCTGGCCTACTGGTTAAGGTCTTAACTCTTACTCTGGCCTAATAGCTAAGGTCTTAGACTCGTACTCTGGCCTAATGGTCTTAACACTTACTGTGGCCTAATAGCTAAGGCCTTAGACGCGTACTCTGGCCTAATGGTTAAGGTCTTAACTCTTACTCTGGCCTAATAGCTACGGTCTTAGACTCGTACTCTGGCATAATAGTTAAGGTCTTAGACTCGTACTCTGGCCTACTGGTTAAGGTCTTAACTCTTACTCTGGCCTAATTCTAAAGTCTTAGACTTGTACTATGGCCTAATGGTTAAGGTCTAAACTCTTACTCTGTCCTACTGGTTAAGGTCTTAACTCTTACTCTGGCCTAATAGCTAAGGTCTTAGACTCATACTCTGGCCTAATGGTTAAGGTCTTATCTCTTACTCTGGCCTACTGGTTAAGGTCTTTACTCTTACTCTGGCCTGCTGGTTATTTCTTAACTCTTACTCTGGCCTAATAGCTAAGGTCTTAGAAAAGTACTATCGCCTACAGGTTAAGGTCTTAACTCTTACTCTGGACTACTGGTTAAAGTCTTAACTCTTACTCTGGCCTAATAGCTAAGGTCTTAGACTCGTACTATGGCCAAATGGTTAAGGTCTTAACTCTTACTCTGGCCTAATAGCTAAGGTCTTAACTTTTACTCTGGCCTAATAGCTAAGGTCTTAGACTCGTACTCTAGCCTAATGGTTAAAGTCTTAACTCTTACTCTGGCCTAATAGCTAAGGTCTTAGACTCATACTATGGCCTACTGGTTAAGGTCTTAACTCTTAGTCTGGCCTAATGGTTAAGGTCTTAACTCTTACTCTGGGCTAATAGCTAAGGTCTTAGACTAGTACTATGGCCTACAGGTTAAGGTCTTAACTCTTACTCTGGACTACTGGTTAAAGTCTTAACTCTCACTCTGGCCTAATAGCTAAGGTCTTAGACTCTGACTATGGCCTACTGGTTAAGGTCTTAACTTTTACTCTGGCCTAATAGCTAAGGTCTTAGACTCGTACTCTGGCCTAATGGTTAAGGTCTTAACTCTTACTCTGGCCTAATAGCTAAGGTCTTAGACTCGTGCTCTGGCCTAATGATTAAGGTTTTAACTCTTACTCTGCCCTACTGGTTAAGGTCTTACCTCTTAGTCTGGCCTAATAGCTAAGGTCTTAACTCTTACTCTGGCCTAATAGCTAAGGCCTTAGACTCGTACTCTGGCCTAATGGTTAAGGTCTTAACTCTTACTCTGGCCTAATAGCTACGGTCTTAGACTCGTACTCTGGCATAATAGCTAAGGTCTTAGACTCGTACTCTGGCCTAATAGCTAAGGTCTTAACTCTTACTCTGGCCTAATAGCTAAAGTCTTAGACTTGTACTATGGCCTAATGGTTAAGGTCTTAACTCTTACTCTGTCCTACTGGTTAAGGTCTTAACTCTTACTCTGGCCTAATAGCTAAGGTCTTAGACTCATACTCTGGCCTAATGGTTAAGGTCTTATCTCTTACTCTGGCCTACTGGTTAAGGTCTTAACTCTTACTCTGGCCTACTGGTTAAGGTCTTAACTCTTACTCTGGCCTAATAGCTAAGGTCTTAGACTCGTACTCTGGCTTAATGGTTAACGTCTTAACTCTTACTCTGGCCTACTGGTTAAGGTCTTTACTCTTACTCTGGCCTGCTGGTTAATGTCTTAACTCTTACTCTGGCCTAATAGCTAAGGTCTTAGACTAGTACTATCGCCTACAGGTTAAGGTCTTAACTCTTACTCTGGCCTAATAGCTAAGGTCTTAGACTCGTACTATGGCCAAATGGTTAAGGTCTTAACTCTTACTCTGGCCTAATAGCTAATGTCTTAACTTTTACTCTGGCCTAATGGTTAAAGTCTTAACTCTTACTCTGGCCTAATAGCTAAGGTCTTAGACTCGTACTATGGCCTACTGGTTAAGGTCCTAACTCTTAGTCTGGCCTAATGGTTAAGGTCTTAACTCTTACTCTGGGCTAATAGCTAAGGTCTTAGACTCTTACTCTGGCCTAATAGCTAAGGTCTTAACTCTTACTCTGGCCTAATAGCTAAGGTCTTAGACTCGTACTCTGGCCTAATGGTTAAGGTCTTAACTTTTACACTGGCCTACTGGTTAAGGTCTTAACTCTTACTCTGGCCTACTGGTTAAGGTCTTAACTCTTACTCTGGCCTAATAGCTAAGGTCTTAGACTCCTACTCTGGCTTAATGGTTAAGGTCTTAACTCTTACTCTGGCCTACTGGTTAAGGTCTTTACTCTTACTCTGGCCTGCTGGTTAAGGTCTTAACTCTTACTCTGGCCTAATAGCTAAGGTCTTAGAGTAGTACTATGGCCTACAGGTTAAGGTCTTAACTCTTACTCTGGACTACTGGTTAAAGTCTTAACTCTCACTCTGGCCTAATAGCTAAGGTCTTAGACTCGTACTATGGCCTAATGGTTAAGGTCTTAACTTTTACTCTGGCCTAATAGCTAAGGTCTTAGACTCGTACTCTGGCCTAATGGTTAAGGTCCTAACTCTTACTCTGGCCTAATAGCTAAGGTCTTAGACTCATGCTCTGGCCCAATGATTAAGGTTTTAACTCTTACTCTGCCCTACTGGTTAAGGTCTTAACTCTTACTCTGGCCTACTGGTTAAGGTCTTAACTCTTACTATGGCCTACAGGTTAAGGTCTTAACTCTTACTCTGGCCTACTGGTTAAGGTCTTAACTTTTACTCTGGTCTAATAGCTAACGTCTTAGACTCGTACTCTGGCCTAATGGTTAAGGTCTTAACTCTTACTCTGGCCTAATAGCTAAGGTCTTAGACTCGTACTCTGGCCTAACGGTTAAGGTCTTAGCTCTTACTCTGGCCTACTGGTTAAGGTCTTAACTCTTACTCTGGCCTACTGGTTAAGGTCTTAACGCTTACTCTGGCCTACTGGTTAAGGTCTTAACTCTTACTCTGACCTACTGTTTAAGGTCTTAACTCTTACTCTGGCCTACTGTTTAAGGTCTTAACTCTTACTCTGGCCTAATTGCAAAGGTCTTAACTCTTACTCTGGCCTAATAGCTAAGGTCTTAACTCTTAGTCTGGCCTAATAGCTAAGGTCTTAACTCTTAGTCTGGCCTAATAGCTAAGGTCTTAGACTCGTACTATGGCCTACAGGTTAAGGTCTTAACTGTTACTCTGGCCTAATAGCTAAGGTCTTATACTTGTACTATGGCCTACAGGTTAAGGTCTTAACTCTTACTCTGGCCTACTGGTTAAGGTCTTAACTCTTACTCTGGCCTAATAGCTAAGGTCTTAGACTCATACGCTGGCCTACTGGTTAAGGTCTTAACTCTTACTCTGGCCTAATGGTTAAGGTCTTAACTCTTACTCTGGCCTAATATCTAACGTCTTAGACTCGTACTCTGGCCTAATGGTTAAGGTCTTAACACTTACTGTGGCCTAATAGCTAATGTCTTAACTCTTACTCTGGCCTAATAGCTAAGGTCTTAGACTCATACTCTGGCCTACTGGTTAAGGTCTTAACTCTTACTCTGGCCTAATAGCTAAGGTCTTAGACTCTTACTATGGCCTACTGGTTAAGGTCTTAACTCTTACTCTGGCCTACTGGTTAAGGTCTTAACTCTTACTATGGCCTAATAGCTGAGGTCTTAGTTTCGTACTCTGGCCTACTGGTTAAGGTCTTAACTCTTTCTCTGGCCTACTGGTTAAGGTCTTATCTCTTACTCTGGCCTAATAGCTAAGGTCTTAGACTCGTACTCTGGCCTAATGGTTAAGGTCTTAACTCTTACTCTGGCCTAATAGCTAAGGTCTTAGAATCGTACTCTGGCATAAAGGTTAAGGTCTTACCTCTTACTCTGACCTAATAGCTAAGGTCTTAATTCTTACTCTGGCCTAATAGCTAAGGTCTTAGACTCGTACTCTGGCCTAATGGTTAAGGTCTTAACTCTTACTCTGGCCTAATAGCTAAGGTCTTAACTCTTACTCTGGCCTAATAGCTAAGGTCTTAGACTCGTACTCTGGCCTAATGGTTAAGGTCTTAACTCTTACTCTGGCCTACAGGTAAAGGTCTTAACTCTTACTCTGGCCTAATAGCTAAGGTCTTAGACTCATACTATGGCCTAATGGTTAAGGTCTTAACTCTTACTCTGGCCTAATAGCTAAGGTCTTAACTTTTACTTTGGCCTAATAGCTAAGGTCTTAGACTCTTACTCTGGCCTAATGGTTAAGGTCTTAACTCTTACTCTGGCCTAATAGCTATGGTCTTAGACTCGTACTCTGGCCTAATGGTTAAGATCTTAACTCTTACTCTGGCCTACTGGTTAAGGTCTTAACACTATCTCTGAACTAATAGCTAAGGTCTTAGACTCGTACTCTGGCTTAATGGTTAAGGTCTTAACTCTTACTCTGGCCTAATAGCTAAGGTCTTAACTTTTAGTCTGGCCTAATAGCTAAGGTCTTAGACTCGTACTCTGGCCTAATGGTTAAGGTCTTAACTCTTACTCTGGCCTAATAGCTAAGGTCTTAGACTCGTACTCTGGCCTACTGATTAAGGTCTTAACTCTTACTCTGGTCTAATAGCTAAGGTCTTAACCCTTACTCTGGCCTAATAGCTAAGGTCTTAGACTCGTACTATGGCCTAATGGTTAAGGTCTTAACTCTTACTCTGGCCTAATAGCTAAGGTCTTAACTCTTACTCTGGCCTAATAGCTAAGGTCTTAGACTTGTACTCTGGCCTAATGGTTAAGGTCTTACTCTTACTCTGACCTAATAGCTAAGGTCTTAGACTCGTGCTCTGGCCTAATGATTAAGGTTTTAACTCTTACTCTGCCCTACTGGTTAAGGTCTTAACTCTTTCTCTGGCCTAATAGCTAAGGTCTTAGACTCATACTCTGGCCTAATGGTTAAGGTCTTAACTCTTACTCTGGCCTAATAGCTAAGGTCTTAGAATCATACTCTGGCCTAAAGGTTAAGGTCTTAACTCTTACTCTGGCCTAATAGCTAAGGTCTTAATTCTTACTCTGGCCTAATAGCTAAGGTCTTAGACTCGTACTCTGGCCTAATGGTTAAGGTCTTAACTCTTACTCTGGCCTAATAGCTAAGGTCTTAACTCTTACTCTGGCCTAATAGCTAAGGTCTTTGACTCGTACTCTGGCCTAATGGTTAAGGTCTTAACTCTTACTCTGGCCTAATAGCTAAGGTCTTAGACTCATACTCTGGCCTAATAGCTAAGGTCTTAGACTCGTACTCTGGCCTAATGGTTAAGGTCTTAACTCTTACTCTGGCCTACTGGTTAAGGTCTTAACTCTTACTCTGGCCTAATAGCTAAGGTCTTAGACTCGTACTCTGGCCTAATGGTCTTAACACTTACTGTGGCCTAATAGCTAAGGCCTTAGACGCGTACTCTGGCCTAATGGTTAAGGTCTTAACTCTTACTCTGGCCTAATAGCTACGGTCTTAGACTCGTACTCTGGCATAATAGTTAAGGTCTTAGACTCGTACTCTGGCCTACTGGTTAAGGTCTTAACTCTTACTCTGGCCTAATTATAAAGTCTTAGACTTGTACTATGGCCTAATGGTTAAGGTCTAAACTCTTACTCTGTCCTACTGGTTAAGGTCTTAACTCTTACTCTGGCCTAATAGCTAAGGTCTTAGACTCATACTCTGGCCTAATGGTTAAGGTCTTATCTCTTACTCTGGCCTACTGGTTAAGGTCTTAACTCTTACTCTGGCCTACTGGTTAAGGTCTTAACTCTTACTCTGGCCTAATAGCTAAGGTCTTAGACTCGTACTCTGGCTTAATGGTTAAGGTCTTAACTCTTACTCTGGCCTACTGGTTAAGGTCTTTACTCTTACTCTGGCCTGCTGGTTATTTCTTAACTCTTACTCTGGCCTAATAGCTAAGGTCTTAGACTAGTACTATCGCCTACAGGTTAAGGTCTTAACTCTTACTCTGGACTACTGGTTAAAGTCTTAACTCTTACTCTGGCCTAATAGCTAAGGTCTTAGACTCGTACTATGGCCTACTGGTTAAGGTCTTAACTCTTAGTCTTGCCTAATGGTTAAGGTCTTAAATCTTACTCTGGGCTAATAGCTAAGGTCTTAGACTCTTACTCTGGCCTAATAGCTAAGGTCTTAGACTCGTACTATGGCCTAATGGTTAAGGTCTTAACTCTTACTCTGGCCTAATAGCTAAGGTCTTAACTTTTACTTTGGCCTAATAGATAAGGTCTTAGACTCGTACTCTGGCCTAATGTTTAAGATCTTAACTCTTACTCTGTCCTACTGGTTAAGGTCTTAACACTTACTCTGAACTAATAGCTAAGGTCTTAGACTCGTACTCTGGCTTAATGGTTAAGGTCTTAACTCTTACTCTGGCCTAATAGCTAAGGTCTTAACTTTTAGTCTGGCCTAATAGCTAAGGTCTTAGACTCGTACTCTGGCCTAATGGTTAAGGTCTTAACTCTTACTCTGGCCTAATAGCTAAGGTCTTAGACTCGTACTCTGGCCTACTGGTTAAGGTCTTAACTCTTACTCTGGTCTAATAGCTAAGGTCTTAACCCTTACTCTGGCCTAATAGCTAAGGTCTTAGACTCGTACTATGGCCTAATGGTTAAGGTCTTAACTCTTACTCTGGCCTAATATAAGGTCTTAACTCTTAATCTGGCCTAATAGCTAAGGTCTTAGACTTGTACTCTGGCCTAATGGTTAAGGTCTTAACTCTTACTCTGGCCTAATAGCTAAGGTCTTAGACTCGTGCTCTGGCCTAATGATTAAGGTTTTAACTCTTACTCTGCCCTACTGGTTAAGGTCTTAACTCTTTCTTTGGCTTAATAGCTAAGGTCTTAGACTCGTACTCTGGCCTAATGGTTAAGGTCTTAACTCTTACTCTGGCCTAATAGCTAAGGTCTTAGAATCATACTCTGGCCTAAAGGTTAAGGTCTTAACTCTTACTCTGGCCTAATAGCTAAGGTCTTAATTCTTACTCTGGCCTAATAGCTAAGGTCTTAGATTCGTACTCTGGCCTAATGGTTAAGGTCTTAACTCTTACTCTGGCCTAATAGCTAAGGTCTTTGACTCGTACTCTGGCCTAATGGTTAAGGTCTTAACTCTTACTCTGGCCTAATAGCTAAGGTCTTAGACTCATACTCTGTCCTAATAGCTAAGGTCTTAGACTCGTACTCTGGCCTAATGGTTAAGGTCTTAACACTTACTGTGGCCTAATAGCTAATGTCTTAACTCTTACTCTGGCCTAATAGCTAAGGTCTTAATTCTTACTCTGGCCTAATAGCTAAGGTCTTAACTCTTACTCTGGCCTAATAGCTAAGGTCTTTGACTTGTACTCTGGCCTAATGGTTAAGGTCTTAACTCTTACTCTGGCCTAATAGCTAAGGTCTTAGACTCATACTCTGGCCTAATAGCTAAGGTCTTAGACTCATACTCTGGCCTAATAGCTAAGGTCTTAGACTCATACTCTGGCCTAATAGCTAAGGTCTTAGACTCGTACTCTGGCCTAATGGTTAAGGTCTCAACTCTTACTCTGGCCTACTGGTTAAGGTCTTAACTCTTACTCTGGCCTAATAGGTAAGGTCTTAGACTCGTACTCCGGCCTACTGGTTAAGGTCTTAACTCTAACTCTGGCCTAATAGCTAAGGTCTTAACTCTTAGTCTGGCCTAATAGCTATGGTCTTAGACTCGTACTCTGGCCTACTGGTTAAGGTCTTAACTCTTACTCTGGCCTAATGGTTAAGGTCTTAACTCTTACTCTGGGCTAATAGCTAAGGTCTTAGACTAGTACTATGGCCTACAGGTTAAGGTCTTAACTCTTACTCTGGACTACTGGTTAAAGTCTTAACTCTCACTCTGGCCTAATAGCTAAGGTCTTAGACTCTGACTATGGCCTACTGGTTAAGGTCTTAACTTTTACTCTGGCCTAATAGCTAAGGTCTTAGACTCGTACTCTGGCCTAATGGTTAAGGTCTTAACTCTTACTCTGGCCTAATAGCTAAGGTCTTAGACTCGTGCTCTGGCCTAATGATTAAGGTTTTAACTCTTACTCTGCCCTACTGGTTAAGGTCTTACCTCTTAGTCTGGCCTAATAGCTAAGGTCTTAACTCTTACTCTGGCCTAATAGCTAAGGCCTTAGACTCGTACTCTGGCCTAATGGTTAAGGTCTTAACTCTTACTCTGGCCTAATAGCTACGGTCTTAGACTCGTACTCTGGCATAATAGCTAAGGTCTTAGACTCATACTCTGGCCTACTGGTTAAGGTCTTAACTCTTACTCTGGCCTAATAGCTAAGGTCTTAACTCTTACTCTGGCCTAATAGCTAAAGTCTTAGACTTGTACTATGGCCTAATGGTTAAGGTCTTAACTCTTACTCTGTCCTACTGGTTAAGGTCTTAACTCTTACTCTGGCCTAATAGCTAAGGTCTTAGACTCATACTCTGGCCTAATGGTTAAGGTCTTATCTCTTACTCTGGCCTACTGGTTAAGGTCTTAACTCTTACTCTGGCCTACTGGTTAAGGTCTTAACTCTTACTCTGGCCTAATAGCTAAGGTCTTAGACTCATACTCTGGCTTAATGGTTAAGGTCTTAACTCTTACTCTGGCCTACTGGTTAAGGTCTTTACTCTTACTCTGGCCTGCTGGTTAATGTCTTAACTCTTACTCTGGCCTAATAGCTAAGGTCTTAGACTAGTACTATCGCCTACAGGTTAAGGTCTTAACTCTAACTCTGGACTACTGGTTAAAGTCTTAACTCTTACTCTGGCCTAATAGCTAAGGTCTTAGACTCGTACTATGGCCAAATGGTTAAGGTCTTAACTCTTACTCTGGCCTAATATCTAATGTCTTAACTTTTACTCTGGCCTAATGGTTAAAGTCTTAACTCTTACTCTGGCCTAATAGCTAAGGTCTTAGACTCGTACTATGGCCTACTGGTTAAGGTCCTAACTCTTAGTCTGGCCTAATGGTTAAGGTCTTAACTCTTACTCTGGGCTAATAGCTAAGGTCTTAGACTCTTACTCTGGCCTAATAGCTAAGGTCTTAACTCTTACTCTGGCCTAATAGCTAAGGTCTTAGACTCCTACTCTGGCTTAATGGTTAAGGTCTTAACTCTTACTCTGGCCTACTGGTTAAGGTCTTAACTCTTACTCTGGCCTGCTGGTTAAGGTCTTAACTCTTACTCTGGCCTAATAGCTAATGTCTTAGACTAGTACTATGGCCTACAGGTTAAGGTCTTAACTCTTACTCTGGACTACTGGTTAAAGTCTTAACTCTCACTCTGGCCTAATAGCTAAGGTCTTAGACTCGTACTATGGCCTAATGGTTAAGGTCTTAACTTTTACTCTGGCCTAATAGCTAAGGTCTTAGACTCGTACTCTGGCCTAATGGTTAAGGTCTTAACTCTTACTCTGGCCTAATAGCTAAGGTCTTAGACTCGTGCTCTGGCCCAATGATTAAGGTTTTAACTCTTACTCTGCCCTACTGGTTAAGGTCTTAACTCTTACTCTGGCCTACTGGTTAAGGTCTTAACTTTTACTCTGGTCTAATAGCTAACGTCTTAGACTCGTACTCTGGCCTAATGGTTAAGGTCTTAACTCTTACTCTGGCCTAATAGCTAAGGTCTTAGACTCGTACTCTGGCCTAACGGTTAAGGTCTTAGCTCTTACTCTGGCCTACTGGTTAAGGTCTTAACTTTTACTCTGGCCTAATAGCTAAGGTCTTAACTCTTACTCTGGCCTAATAGCTAAGGTCTTCACTCTTACTCTGACCTACTGTTTAAGGTCTTAACTCTTACTCTGGCCTACTGTTTAAGGTCTTAACTCTTACTCTGGCCTAATTGCAAAGGTCTTAACTCTTACTCTGGCCTAATAGCTAAGGTCTTAACTCTTAGTCTGGCCTAATAGCTAAGGTCTTAACTCTTAGTCTGGCCTAATAGCTAAGGTCTTAGACTCTTACTATGGCCTACAGGTTAAGGTCTTAACTGTTACTCTGGCCTAATAGCTAAGGTCTTAGACTCATACGCTGGCCTACTGGTTAAGGTCTTAACTCTTACTCTGGCCTAATGGTTAAGGTCTTAACTCTTACTCTGGCCTAATATCTAACGTCTTAGACTCGTACTCTGGCCTAATGGTTAAGGTCTTAACACTTACTGTGGCCTAATAGCTAAGGTCTTAGAATCGTACTCTGGCATAAAGGTTAAGGTCTTACCTCTTACTCTGACCTAATAGCTAAGGTCTTAATTCTTACTCTGGCCTAATAGCTAAGGTCTTAGAATCGTACTCTGGCATAAAGGTTAAGGTCTTACCTCTTACTCTGACCTAATAGCTAAGGTCTTAATTCTTACTCTGGCCTAATAGCTAAGGTCTTAGACTCGTACTCTGGCCTAATGGTTAAGGTCTTAACTCTTACTCTGGCCTAATAGCTAAGGTCTTAACTCTTACTCTGGCCTAATAGCTAAGGTCTTAGACTCGTACTCTGGCCTAATGGTTAAGGTCTTAACTCTTACTCTGGCCTACAGGTAAAGGTCTTAACTCTTACTCTGGCCTAATAGCTAAGGTCTTAGACTCATACTATGGCCTAATGGTTAAGGTCTTAACTCTTACTCTGGCCTAATAGCTAAGGTCTTAACTTTTACTTTGGCCTAATAGCTAAGGTCTTAGACTCTTACTCTGGCCTAATGGTTAAGGTCTTAACTCTTACTCTGGCCTAATAGCTAAGGTCTTAGACTCATACTATGGCCTAATGGTTAAGGTCTTAACTCTTACTCTGGCCTAATAGCTAAGGTCTTAACTTTTACTTTGGCCTAATAGCTAAGGTCTTAGACTCTTACTCTGGCCTAATGGTTAAGGTCTTAACTTTTAGTCTGGCCTAATAGCTAAGGTCTTAGACTCGTACTCTGGCCTAATGATTAAGGTCTTAACTCTTACTCTGGCCTAATAGCTAAGGTCCTAGACTCGTACTCTGGCCTACTGATTAAGGTCTTAACTCTTACTCTGGTCTAATAGCTAAGGTCTTAACCCTTACTCTGGCCTAATAGCTAAGGTCTTAGACTCGTACTATGGCCTAATGGTTAAGGTCTTAACTCTTACTCTGGCCTAATAGCTAAGGTCTTAACTCTTACTCTGGCCTAATAGCTAAGGTCTTAGACTTGTACTCTGGCCTAATGGTTAAGGTCTTAACTCTTACTCTGACCTAATAGCTAAGGTCTTAGACTCGTGCTCTGGCCTAATGATTAAGGTTTTAACTCTTACTCTGCCCTACTGGTTAAGGTCTTAACTCTTTCTCTGGCCTAATAGCTAAGGTCTTAGACTCGTACTCTGGCCTAATGGTTAAGGTCTTAACTCTTACTCTGGCCTAATAGCTAAGGTCTTAGAATCATACTCTGGCCTAAAGGTTAAGGTCTTAACTCTTACTCTGGCCTAATAGCTACGGTCTTAATTCTTACTCTGGCCTAATAGCTAAGGTCTTAGACTCGTACTCTGGCCTAATGGTTAAGGTCTTAACTCTTACTCTGGCCTAATAGCTAAGGTCTTAACTCTTACTCTGGCCTAATAGCTAAGGTCTTTGACTCGTACTCTGGCCTAATGGTTAAGGTCTTAACTCTTACTCTGGCCTAATAGCTAAGGTCTTAGACTCATACTCTGGCCTAATAGCTAAGGTCTTAGACTCGTACTCTGGCCTAATGGTTAAGGTCTTAATTCTTACTCTGGCCTACTGGTTAAGGTCTTAACTCTTACTCTGGCCTAATAGGTAAGGTCTTAGACTCGTACTCCGGCCTACTGGTTAAGGTCTTAACTCTAACTCTGGCCTAATAGCTAAGGTCTTAACTCTTAGTCTGGCCTAATAGCTATGGTCTTAGACTCGTACTCTGGCCTAATGGTTAAGGTCTTAACTCTTACTCTGGCCTACTGGTTAAGGTCTTAACTCTTACTCTGGCCTACTGGTTAAGGTCTTAACACTTACTCTGAACTAATAGCTAAGGTCTTAGACTCGTACTCTGGCTTAATGGTTAAGGTCTTAACTCTTACTCTGGCCTAATAGCTAAGGTCTTAGACTCGTACTCTGGCCTAATGGTTAAGGTCTTAACACTTACTGTGGCCTAATAGCTAAGGTCTTAACTCTTACTCTGGCCTGATAGCTAAGGCCTTAGACGCGTACTCTGGCCTAATGGTTAAGGTCTTAACTCTTACTCTGGCCTAATAGCTACGGTCTTAGACTCGTACTCTGGCATAATAGTTAAGGTCTTAGACTCGTACTCTGGCCTACTGGTTAAGGTCTTAACTCTTACTCTGGCCTAATAGCTAAAGTCTTAGACTTGTACTATGGCCTAATGGTTAAGGTCTAAACTCTTACTCTGTCCTACTGGTTAAGGTCTTAACTCTTACTCTGGCCTAATAGCTAAGGTCTTAGACTCATACTCTGGCCTAATGGTTAAGGTCTTATCTCTTACTCTGGCCTACTGGTTAAGGTCTTAACTCTTACTCTGGCCTACTGGTTAAGGTCTTAACTCTTACTCTGGCCTAATAGCTAAGGTCTTAGACTCGTACTCTGGCTTAATGGTTAAGGTCTTAACTCTTACTCTGGCCTACTGGTTAAGGTCTTTACTCTTACTCTGGCCTGCTGGGTATTTCTTAACTCTTACTCTGGCCTAATAGCTAAGGTCTTAGACTAGTACTATCGCCTACAGGTTAAGGTCTTAACTCTTACTCTGGACTACTGGTTAAAGTCTTAACTCTTACTCTGGCCTAATAGCTAAGGTCTTAGACTCGTACTATGGCCAAATGGTTAAGGTCTTAACTCTTACTCTGGCCTAATAGCTAAGGTCTTAACTTTTACTCTGGCCTAATAGCTAAGGTCTTAGACTCGTACTCTGGCCTAATGGTTAAGGTCTTAACTTTTACACTGGCCTACTGGTTAAGATCTTAACTCTTACTCTGGCCTACTGGTTAAGGTCTTAACTCTTACTCTGGCCTAATAGATAAAGGTCTTAGACTCCTACTCTGGCTTAATGGTTAAGGTCTTAACTCTTACTCTGGCCTACTGGTTAAGGTCTTTACTCTTACTCTGGCCTGCTGGTTAAGGTCTTAACTCTTACTCTGGCCTAATAGCTAAGGTCTTAGACTAGTACTATGGCCTACAGGTTAAGGTCTTAACTCTTACTCTGGACTACTGTTTAAAGTCTTAACTCTCACACTGGCCTAATAGCTAAGGTCTTAGACTCTGACTATGGCCTACTGGTTAAGGTCTTAACTTTTACTCTGGCCTAATAGCTAAGGTCTTAGACTCGTACTCTGGCCTAATGGTTAAGGTCTTAACTCTTACTCTGGCCTAATAGCTAAGGTCTTAGACTCGTGCTCTGGCCTAATGATTAAGGTTTTAACTCTTACTCTGCCCTACTGGTTAAGGTCTTACCTCTTACTCTGGCCTACTGGTTAAGGTCTTAACTCTTACTATGGCCTACAGGTTAAGGTCTTAACTCTTACTCTGGCCTACTGGTTAAGGTCTTAACTTTTACTCTGGTCTAATAGCTAACGTCTTAGACTCGTACTCTGGCCTAATGGTTAAGGTCTTAACTCTTACTCTGGCCTAATAGCTAAGGTCTTAGACTCGTACTCTGGCCTAACGGTTAAGGTCTTAGCTCTTACTCTGGCCTACTGGTTAAGGTCTTAACTCTTACTCTGGCCTACTGGTTAAGGTCTTAACGCTTACTCTGGCCTACTGGTTAAGGTCTTAACTCTTACTCTGACCTACTGTTTAAGGTCTTTACTCTTACTCTGGCCTACTGTTTAAGGTCTTAACTCTTAATCTGGCCTACTGTTTAAGGTCTTAACTCTTACTCTGGCCTAATAGCTAAGGTCTTAGACTCGTACTCTGGCTTAATGGTTAAGGTCTTAACTCTTACTCTGGCCTACTGGTTAAGGTCTTTACTCTTACTCTGGCCTGCTGGTTATTTCTTAACTCTTACTCTGGCCTAATAGCTAAGGTCTTAGAAAAGTACTATCGCCTACAGGTTAAGGTCTTAACTCTTACTCTGGACTACTGGTTAAAGTCTTAACTCTTACTCTGGCCTAATAGCTAAGGTCTTAGACTCGTACTATGGCCAAATGGTTAAGGTCTTAACTCTTACTCTGGCCTAATAGCTAAGGTCTTAACTTTTACTCTGGCCTAATAGCTAAGGTCTTAGACTCGTACTCTAGCCTAATGGTTAAAGTCTTAACTCTTACTCTGGCCTAATAGCTAAGGTCTTAGACTCATACTATGGCCTACTGGTTAAGGTCTTAACTCTTTGTCTGGCCTAATGGTTAAGGTCTTAACTCTTACTCTGGGCTAATAGCTAAGGTCTTAGACTAGTACTATGGCCTACAGGTTAAGGTCTTAACTCTTACTCTGGACTACTGGTTAAAGTCTTAACTCTCACTCTGGCCTAATAGCTAAGGTCTTAGACTCTGACTATGGCCTACTGGTTAAGGTCTTAACTTTTACTCTGGCCTAATAGCTAAGGTCTTAGACTCGTACTCTGGCCTAATGGTTAAGGTCTTAACTCTTACTCTGGCCTAAAAGCTAAGGTCTTAGACTCGTGCTCTGGCCTAATGATTAAGGTTTTAACTCTTACTCTGCCCTACTGGTTAAGGTCTTACCTCTTAGTCTGGCCTAATAGCTAAGGTCTTAACTCTTACTCTGGCCTAATAGCTAAGGCCTTAGACTCGTACTCTGGCCTAATGGTTAAGGTCTTAACTCTTACTCTGGCCTAATAGCTACGGTCTTAGACTCGTACTCTGGCATAATAGCTAAGGTCTTAGACTCGTACTCTGGCCTAATAGCTAAGGTCTTAACTCTTACTCTGGCCTAATAGCTAAAGTCTTAGACTTGTACTATGGCCTAATGGTTAAGGTCTTAACTCTTACTCTGTCCTACTGGTTAAGGTCTTAACTCTTACTCTGGCCTAATAGCTAAGGTCTTAGACTCATACTCTGGCCTAATGGTTAAGGTCTTATCTCTTACTCTGGCCTACTGGTTAAGGTCTTAACTCTTACTCTGGCCTACTGGTTAAGGTCTTAACTCTTACTCTGGCCTAATAGCTAAGGTCTTAGACTCGTACTCTGGCTTAATGGTTAACGTCTTAACTCTTACTCTGGCCTACTGGTTAAGGTCTTTACTCTTACTCTGGCCTGCTGGTTAATGTCTTAACTCTTACTCTGGCCTAATAGCTAAGGTCTTAGACTAGTACTATCGCCTACAGGTTAAGGTCTTAACTCTTACTCTGGCCTAATAGCTAAGGTCTTAGACTCGTACTATGGCCAAATGGTTAAGGTCTTAACTCTTACTCTGGCCTAATAGCTAATGTCTTAACTTTTACTCTGGCCTAATGGTTAAAGTCTTAACTCTTACTCTGGCCTAATAGCTAAGGTCTTAGACTCGTACTATGGCCTACTGGTTAAGGTCCTAACTCTTAGTCTGGCCTAATGGTTAAGGTCTTAACTCTTACTCTGGGCTAATAGCTAAGGTCTTAGACTCTTACTCTGGCCTAATAGCTAAGGTCTTAACTCTTACTCTGGCCTAATAGCTAAGGTCTTAGACTCGTACTCTGGCCTAATGGTTAAGGTCTTAACTTTTACACTGGCCTACTGGTTAAGGTCTTAACTCTTACTCTGGCCTACTGGTTAAGGTCTTAACTCTTACTCTGGCCTAATAGCTAAGGTCTTAGACTCCTACTCTGGCTTAATGGTTAAGGTCTTAACTCTTACTCTGGCCTACTGGTTAAGGTCTTTACTCTTACTCTGGCCTGCTGGTTAAGGTCTTAACTCTTACTCTGGCCTAATAGCTAAGGTCTTAGACTAGTACTATGGCCTACAGGTTAAGGTCTTAACTCTTACTCTGGACTACTGGTTAAAGTCTTAACTCTCACTCTGGCCTAATAGCTAAGGTCTTAGACTCGTACTATGGCCTAATGGTTAAGGTCTTAACTTTTACTCTGGCCTAATAGCTAAGGTCTTAGACTCGTACTCTGGCCTAATGGTTAAGGTCCTAACTCTTACTCTGGCCTAATAGCTAAGGTCTTAGACTCATGCTCTGGCCCAATGATTAAGGTTTTAACTCTTACTCTGCCCTACTGGTTAAGGTCTTAACTCTTACTCTGGCCTACTGGTTAAGGTCTTAACTCTTACTATGGCCTACAGGTTAAGGTCTTAACTCTTACTCTGGCCTACTGGTTAAGGTCTTAACTTTTACTCTGGTCTAATAGCTAACGTCTTAGACTCGTACTCTGGCCTAATGGTTAAGGTCTTAACTCTTACTCTGGCCTAATAGCTAAGGTCTTAGACTCGTACTCTGGCCTAACGGTTAAGGTCTTAGCTCTTACTCTGGCCTACTGGTTAAGGTCTTAACTCTTACTCTGGCCTACTGTTTAAGGTCTTAACGCTTACTCTGGCCTACTGGTTAAGGTCTTAACTCTTACTCTGACCTACTGTTTAAGGTCTTAACTCTTACTCTGGCCTACTGTTTAAGGTCTTAACTCTTACTCTGGCCTAATTGCAAAGGTCTTAACTCTTACTCTGGCCTAATAGCTAAGGTCTTAACTCTTAGTCTGGCCTAATAGCTAAGGTCTTAACTCTTAGTCTGGCCTAATAGCTAAGGTCTTAGACTCGTACTGTGGCCTACAGGTTAAGGTCTTAACTGTTACTCTGGCCTAATAGCTAAGGTCTTATACTTGTACTATGGCCTACAGGTTAAGGTCTTAACTCTTACTCTGGCCTACTGGTTAAGGTCTTAACTCTTACTCTGGCCTAATAGCTAAGGTCTTAGACTCATACGCTGGCCTACTGGTTAAGGTCTTAACTCTTACTCTGGCCTAATGGTTAAGGTCTTAACTCTTACTCTGGCCTAATATCTAACGTCTTAGACTCGTACTCTGGCCTAATGGTTAAGGTCTTAACACTTACTGTGGCCTAATAGCTAATGTCTTAACTCTTACTCTGGCCTAATAGCTAAGGTCTTAGACTCATACTCTGGCCTACTGGTTAAGGTCTTAACTCTTACTCTGGCCTAATAGCTAAGGTCTTAGACTCTTACTATGGCCTACTGGTTAAGGTCTTAACTCTTACTCTGGCCTACTGGTTAAGGTCTTAACTCTTACTATGGCCTAATAGCTGAGGTCTTAGTTTCGTACTCTGGCCTACTGGTTAAGGTCTTAACTCTTTCTCTGGCCTACTGGTTAAGGTCTTATCTCTTACTCTGGCCTAATAGCTAAGGTCTTAGACTCGTACTCTGGCCTAATGGTTAAGGTCTTAACTCTTACTCTGGCCTAATAGCTAAGGTCTTAGAATCGTACTCTGGCATAAAGGTTAAGGTCTTACCTCTTACTCTGACCTAATAGCTAAGGTCTTAATTCTTACTCTGGCCTAATAGCCAAGGTCTTAGACTCGTACTCTGGCCTAATGGTTAAGGTCTTAACTCTTACTCTGGCCTAATAGCTAAGGTCTTAACTCTTACTCTGGCCTAATAGCTAAGGTCTTAGACTCGTACTCTGGCCTAATGGTTAAGGTCTTAACTCTTACTCTGGCCTACAGGTAAAGGTCTTAACTCTTACTCTGGCCTAATAGCTAAGGTCTTAGACTCATACTATGGCCTAATGGTTAAGGTCTTAACTCTTACTCTGGCCTAATAGCTAAGGTCTTAACTTTTACTTTGGCCTAATAGCTAAGGTCTTAGACTCTTACTCTGGCCTAATGGTTAAGGTCTTAACTCTTACTCTGGCCTAATAGCTATGGTCTTAGACTCGTACTCTGGCCTAATGGTTAAGATCTTAACTCTTACTCTGGCCTACTGGTTAAGGTCTTAACACTATCTCTGAACTAATAGCTAAGGTCTTAGACTCGTACTCTGGCTTAATGGTTAAGGTCTTAACTCTTACTCTGGCCTAATAGCTAAGGTCTTAACTTTTAGTCTGGCCTAATAGCTAAGGTCTTAGACTCGTACTCTGGCCTAATGGTTAAGGTCTTAACTCTTACTCTGGCCTAATAGCTAAGGTCTTAGACTCGTACTCTGGCCTACTGATTAAGGTCTTAACTCTTACTCTGGTCTAATAGCTAAGGTCTTAACCCTTACTCTGGCCTAATAGCTAAGGTCTTAGACTCGTACTATGGCCTAATGGTTAAGGTCTTAACTCTTACTCTGGCCTAATAGCTAAGGTCTTAACTCTTACTCTGGCCTAATAGCTAAGGTCTTAGACTTGTACTCTGGCCTAATGGTTAAGGTCTTAACTCTTACTCTGACCTAATAGCTAAGGTCTTAGACTCGTGCTCTGGCCTAATGATTAAGGTTTTAACTCTTACTCTGCCCTACTGGTTAAGGTCTTAACTCTTTCTCTGGCCTAATAGCTAAGGTCTTAGACTCATACTCTGGCCTAATGGTTAAGGTCTTAACTCTTACTCTGGCCTAATAGCTAAGGTCTTAGAATCATACTCTGGCCTAAAGGTTAAGGTCTTAACTCTTACTCTGGCCTAATAGCTAAGGTCTTAATTCTTACTCTGGCCTAATAGCTAAGGTCTTAGACTCGTACTCTGGCCTAATGGTTAAGGTCTTAACTCTTACTCTGGCCTAATAGCTAAGGTCTTAACTCTTACTCTGGCCTAATAGCTAAGGTCTTTGACTCGTACTCTGGCCTAATGGTTAAGGTCTTAACTCTTACTCTGGCCTAATAGCTAAGGTCTTAGACTCATACTCTGGCCTAATAGCTAAGGTCTTAGACTCGTACTCTGGCCTAATGGTTAAGGTCTTAACTCTTACTCTGGCCTACTGGTTAAGGTCTTAACTCTTACTCTGGCCTAATAGCTAAGGTCTTAGACTCGTACTCTGGCCTAATGGTCTTAACACTTACTGTGGCCTAATAGCTAAGGCCTTAGACGCGTACTCTGGCCTAATGGTTAAGGTCTTAACTCTTACTCTGGCCTAATAGCTACGGTCTTAGACTCGTACTCTGGCATAATAGTTAAGGTCTTAGACTCGTACTCTGGCCTACTGGTTAAGGTCTTAACTCTTACTCTGGCCTAATTCTAAAGTCTTAGACTTGTACTATAGCCTAATGGTTAAGGTCTAAACTCTTACTCTGTCCTACTGGTTAAGGTCTTAACTCTTACTCTGGCCTAATAGCTAAGGTCTTAGACTCATACTCTGGCCTAATGGTTAAGGTCTTATCTCTTACTCTGGCCTACTGGTTAAGGTCTTAACTCTTACTCTGGCCTACTGGTTAAGGTCTTAACTCTTACTCTGGCCTAATAGCTAAGGTCTTAGACTCGTACTCTGGCTTAATGGTTAAGGTCTTAACTCTTACTCTGGCCTACTGGTTAAGGTCTTTACTCTTACTCTGGCCTGCTGGTTATTTCTTAACTCTTACTCTGGCCTAATAGCTAAGGTCTTAGACTAGTACTATCGCCTACAGGTTAAGGTCTTAACTCTTACTCTGGACTACTGGTTAAAGTCTTAACTCTTACTCTGGCCTAATAGCTAAGGTCTTAGACTCGTACTATGGCCTACTGGTTAAGGTCTTAACTCTTAGTCTTGCCTAATGGTTAAGGTCTTAAATCTTACTCTGGGCTAATAGCTAAGGTCTTAGACTCTTACTCTGGCCTAATAGCTAAGGTCTTAACTCTTACTCTGGCCTAATAGCTAAGGTCTTAGACTCGTACTCTGGCCTAATGGTTAAGGTCTTAACTTTTACACTGGCCTACTGGTTAAGGTCTTAACTCTTACTCTGGCCTACTGGTTAAGGTCTTAACTCTTACTCTGGCCTAATAGCTAAGGTCTTAGACTCCTACTCTGGCTTAATGGTTAAGGTCTTAACTCTTACTCTGGCCTACTGGTTAAGGTCTTTACTCTTACTCTGGCCTGCTGGTTAAGGTCTTAACTCTTACTCTGGCCTAATAGCTAAGGTCTTAGACTAGTACTATGGCCTACAGGTTAAGGTCTTAACTCTTACTCTGGACTACTGGTTAAAGTCTTAACTCTCACACTGGCCTAATAGCTAAGGTCTTAGACTCTGACTATGGCCTACTGGTTAAGGTCTTAACTTTTACTCTGGCCTAATAGCTAAGGTCTTAGACTCATACTCTGGCCTAATGGTTAAGGTCTTAACTCTTACTCTGGCCTAATAGCTAAGGTCTTAGACTTGTGCTCTGGCCTAATGATTAAGGTTTTAACTCTTACTCTGCCCTACTGGTTAAGGTCTTACCTCTTACTCTGGCCTACTGGTTAAGGTCTTAACCCTTACTATGGCCTACAGGTTAAGGTCTTAACTCTTACTCTGGCCTACTGGTTAAGGTCTTAACTTTTACTCTGGTCTAATAGCTAACGTCTTAGACTCGTACTCTGGCCTAATGGTTAAGGTCTTAACTCTTACTCTGGCCTAATAGCTAAGGTCTTAGACTCGTACTCTGGCCTAACGGTTAAGGTCTTAGCTCTTACTCTTGCCTACTGGTTAAGGTCTTAACTCTTACTCTGGCCTACTGGTTAAGGTCTTAACGCTTACTCTGGCCTACTGGTTAAGGTCTTAACTCTTACTCTGACCTACTGTTTAAGGTCTTTACTCTTACTCTGGCCTACTGTTTAAGGTCTTAACTTTTAATCTGGCCTACTGTTTAAGGTCTTAACTCTTACTCTGGCCTAATTGCAAAGGTCTTAACTCTTACTCTGGCCGAATAGCTAAGGTCTTAACTCTTAGTCTGGCCTAATAGCTAAGGTCTTAGACTCGTACTATGGCCTACAGGTTATATCTTAACTGTTACTCTGGCCTAATAGCTAAGGTCTTATACTTGTACTATGGCCTACAGGTTAAGGTCTTAACTCTTACTCTGGCCTACTGGTTAAGGTCTTAACTCTTACTCTGGCCTAATAGCTAAGGTCTTAGACTCATACTCTGGCCTACTGGTTAAGGTCTTAACTCTTACTCTGGCCTAATGGTTAAGGTCTTAACTCTTACTCTGGCCTAATATCTAACGTCTTAGACTCGTACTCTGGCCTAATGGTTAAGGTCTTAACACTTACTGTGGCCTAATAGCTAATGTCTTAACTCTTACTCTGGCCTAATAGCTAAAGTCTTAGACTTGTACTATGGCCTAATGGATAAGGTCTAAACTCTTACTCTGTCCTACTGGTTAAGGTCTTAACTCTTACTCTGGCCTAATAGCTAAGGTCTTAGACTCATACTCTGGCCTAATGGTTAAGGTCTTATCTCTTACTCTGGCCTACTGGTTAAGGTCTTAACTCTTACTCTGGCCTACTGGTTAAGGTCTTAACTCTTACTCTGGCCTAATAGCTAAGGTCTTAGACTCGTACTCTGGCTTAATGGTTAAGGTCTTAACTCTTACTCTGGCCTACTGGTTAAGGTCTTTACTCTTACTCTGGCCTGCTTGTTATTTCTTAACTCTTACTCTGGCCTAATAGCTAAGGTCTTAGACTAGTACTATCGCCTACAGGTTAAGGTCTTAACT
Organism: Triturus cristatus; assembly: GCF_964204655.1. Taxonomy (NCBI): domain Eukaryota; kingdom Metazoa; phylum Chordata; class Amphibia; order Caudata; family Salamandridae; genus Triturus; species Triturus cristatus. The sequence goes on from NW_028188232.1 coordinate 22,164, forward strand.
CTTACTCTGGACTACTGGTTAAAGTCTTAACTCTTACTCTGGCCTAATAGCTAAGGTCTTAGACTCGTACTATGGCCAAATGGTTAAGGTCTTAACTCTTACTCTGGCCTAATAGCTAAGGTCTTAACTTTTACTCTGGCCTAATAGCTAAGGTGTTAGACTCGTACTCTGGCCTAATGGTTAAAGTCTTAACTCTTACTCTGGCCTAATAGCTAAGGTCTTAGACTCGTACTATGGCCTACTGGTTAAGGTCTTAACTCTTAGTCTGGCCTAATGGTTAAGGTCTTAACTCTTACTCTGGGCTAATAGCTAAGGTCTTAGACTAGTACTATGGCCTACAGGTTAAGGTCTTAACTCTTACTCTGGACTACTGGTTAAAGTCTTAACTCTCACTCTGGCCTAATAGCTAAGGTCTTAGACTCTGACTATGGCCTACTGGTTAAGGTCTTAACTTTTACTCTGGCCTAATAGCTAAGGTCTTAGACTCGTACTCTGGCCTAATGGTTAAGGTCTTAACTCTTACTCTGGCCTAATAGCTAAGGTCTTAGACTCGTGCTCTGGCCTAATGATTAAGGTTTTAACTCTTACTCTGCCCTACTGGTTAAGGTCTTACCTCTTAGTCTGGCCTAATAGCTAAGGTCTTAACTCTTACTCTGGCCTAATAGCTAAGGCCTTAGACTCGTACTCTGGCCTAATGGTTAAGGTCTTAACTCTTACTCTGGCCTAATAGCTACGGTCTTAGACTCGTACTCTGGCATAATAGCTAAGGTCTTAGACTCGTACTCTGGCCTACTGGTTAAGGTCTTAACTCTTACTCTGGCCTAATAGCTAAGGTATTAACGCTTACTCTGGCCTAATGGTTAAGGTCTTAACTCTTACTCTGGCCTAATAGCTAAGGTCTTAACTCTTAGTCTGGCCTAATGGTTAAGGTCTTAACTCTTACTCTGGGCTAATAGCTAAGGTCTTAGACTCTTACTCTGGCCTAATAGCTAAGGTCTTAACTCTTACTCTGGCCTAATAGCTAAGGTCTTAGACTCGTACTCTGGCCTAATGGTTAAGGTCTTAACTTTTACACTGGCCTACTGGTTAAGGTCTTAACTCTTACTCTGGCCTACTGGTTAAGGTCTTAACTCTTACTCTGGCCTAATAGCTAAGGTCTTAGACTCCTACTCTGGCTTAATGGTTAAGGTCTTAACTCTTACTCTGGCCTACTGGTTAAGGTCTTTACTCTTACTCTGGCCTGCTGGTTAAGGTCTTAACTCTTACTCTGGCCTAATAGCTAAGGTCTTAGACTAGTACTTTGGCCTACAGGTTAAGGTCTTAACTCTTACTCTGGACTACTGGTTAAAGTCTTAACTCTCACTCTGGCCTAATAGCTAAGGTCTTAGACTCGTACTATGGCCTAATGGTTAAGGTCTTAACTTTTACTCTGGCCTAATAGCTAAGGTCTTAGACTCGTACTCTGGCCTAATGGTTAAGGTCTTAACTCTTACTCTGGCATAATAGCTAAGGTCTTAGACTCGTGCTCTGGCCCAATGATTAAGGTTTTAACTCTTACTCTGCCCTACTGGTTAAGTTCTTAACTCTTACTCTGGCCTACTGGTTAAGGTCTTAACTCTTACTATGGCCTACAGGTTAAGGTCTTAACTCTTACTCTGGCCTACTGGTTAAGGTCTTAACTTTTACTCTGGTCTAATAGCTAACGTCTTAGACTCGTACTCTGGCCTAATGGTTAAGGTCTTAACTCTTACTCTGGCCTGATAGCTAAGGTCTTAGACTCGTACTCTGGCCTAACGGTTAAGGTCTTAGCTCTTACTCTGGCCTACTGGTTAAGGTCTTAACTCTTACTCTGGCCTACTGGTTAAGGTCTTAACGCTTACTCTGGCCTACTGGTTAAGGTCTTAACTCTTACTCTGACCTACTGTTTAAGGTCTTAACTCTTATTCTGGCCTACTGGTTAAGGTCTTAACTCTTAATCTGGCCTACTGTTTAAGGTCTTAACTCTTACGCTGGCCTAATTGCAAAGGTCTTAACTCTTACTCTGGCCTAATAGCTAAGGTCTTAACTCTTAGTCTGGCCTAATAGCTAAGGTCTTAACTCTTAGTCTGGCCTAATAGCTAAGGTCTTAGACTCGTACTATGGCCTACAGGTTAAGGTCTTAACTCTTACTCTGGCCTAATAGCTAAGGTCTTATACTTGTACTATGGCCTACAGGTTAAGGTCTTAACTCTTACTCTGGCCTACTGGTTAAGGTCTTAACTCTTACTCTGGCCTAATAGCTAAGGTCTTAGACTCATACTCTGGCCTACTGGTTAAGGTCTTAACTCTTACTCTGGCCTAATGGTTAAGGTCTTAACTCTTACTCTGGCCTAATATCTAACGTCTTAGACTCGTACTCTGGCCTAATGGTTAAGGTCTTAACACTTACTGTGGCCTAATAGCTAATGTCTTAACTCTTACTCTGGCCTAATAGCTAAGGTCTTAGACTCATACTCTGGCCTACTGGTTAAGGTCTTAACTCTTACTCTGGCCTAATAGCTAAGGTCTTAGACTCTTACTATGGCCTACTGGTTAAGGTCTTAACTCTTACTCTGGCCTACTGGTTAAGATCTTAACTCTTACTATGGCCTAATAGCTGAGGTCTTAGTTTCGTACTCTGGCCTACTGGTTAAGGTCTTAACTCTTTCTCTGGCCTACTGGTTAAGGTCTTATCTCTTACTCTGGCCTAATAGCTAAGGTCTTAGACTCGTACTCTGGCCTAATGGTTAAGGTCTTAACTCTTACTCTGGCCTAATAGCTAAGGTCTTAGACTCATACTCTGGCCTAATGGTTAAGGTCTTAACTCTTACTCTGGCCTAATAGCTAAGGTCTTAGAATCGTACTCTGGCATAAAGGTTAAGGTCTTACCTCTTACTCTGGCCTAATAGCTAAGGTCTTAATTCTTACTCTGGCCAAATAGCTAAGGTCTTAGACTCGTACTCTGGCCTATTGGTTAAGGTCTTAACTCTTACTCTGGCCTAATAGCTAAGGTCTTAACACTTACTCTGGCCTAATAGCTAAGGTCTTAGACTCATACTCTGGCCTAATAGCTAAGGTCTTAGACTCGTACTCTGGCCTAATGGTTAAGGTCTTAACTCTTACTCTGGCCTACAGGTAAAGGTCTTAACTCTTACTCTGGCCTAATAGCTAAGGTCTTAGACTCATACTCTGGCTTAATGGTTAAGGTCTTAACTCTTAATCTGGCCTAATAGCTAAGGTCTTAACATTTAGTCTGGCCTAATAGCTAAGGTCTTAGACTCTTACTATGGCCTACTGGTTAAGGTCTTAACTCTTACTCTGGCCTACTGGTTAAGGTCTTAACTCTTACTATGGCCTAATAGCTGAGGTCTTAGTTTCGTACTCTGGCCTACTGGTTAAGGTCTTAACTCTTTCTCTGGCCTACTGGTTAAGGTCTTATCTCTTACTCTGGCCTAATAGCTAAGGTCTTAGACTCATACTCTGGCCTAATGGTTAAGGTCTTAACTCTTACTCTGGCCTAATAGCTAAGGTCTTAGAATCGTACTCTGGCATAAAGGTTAAGGTCTTACCTCTTACTCTGGCCTAATAGCTAAGGTCTTAACTCTTACTCTGGCCTAATAGCTAAGGTCTTAACTTTTACTTTGGCCTAATAGCTAAGGTCTTAACTCTTACTCTGGCCTAATAGCTAAGGTCTTAACTTTTACTTTGGCCTAATAGCTAAGGTCTTAGACTCTTACTCTGGCCTAATGGTTAAGGTCTTAACTCTTACTCTGGCCTAATAGCTATGGTCTTAGACTCGTACTCTGGCCTAATGGTTAAGATCTTAACTCTTACTCTGGCCTACTGGTTAAGGTCTTAACACTTACTCTGAACTAATAGCTAAGGTCTTAGACTCGTACTCTGGCTTAATGGTTAAGGTCTTAACTCTTACTCTGGCCTAATAGCTAAGGTCTTAACTTTTAGTCTGGCCTAATAGCTAAGGTCTTAGACTCATACTCTGGCCTAATGGTTAAGGTCTTAACTCTTACTCTGGCCTAATAGCTAAGGTCTTAGACTCGTACTCTGGCCTACTGATTAAGGTCTTAACTCTTACTCTGGTCTAATAGCTAAGGTCTTAATCCTTACTCTGGCCTAATAGCTAAGGTCTTAGACTCGTACTATGGCCTAATGGTTAAGGTCTTAACTCTTACTCTGGCCTAATAGCTAAGGTCTTAACTCTTACTCTGGCCTAATAGCTAAGGTCTTAGACTTGTACTCTGGCCTAATGGTTAAGGTCTTAACTCTTACTCTGACCTAATAGCTAAGGTCTTAGACTCGTGCTCTGGCCTAATGATTAAGGTTTTAACTCTTACTCTGCCCTACTGGTTAAGGTCTTAACTCTTTCTCTGGCCTAATAGCTAAGGTCTTAGACTCGTACTCTGGCCTAATGGTTAAGGTCTTAACTCTTACTCTGGCCTAATAGCTAAGGTCTTAGAATCATACTCTGGCCTAAAGGTTAAGGTCTTAACTCTTACTCTGGCCTAATAGCTAAGGTCTTAATTCTTACTCTGGCCTAATAGCTAAGGTCTTAGACTCGTACTCTGGCCTAATGGTTAAGGTCTTAACTCTTACTCTGGCCTAATAGCTAAGGTCTTAACTCTTACTCTGGCCTAATAGCTAAGGTCTTTGACTCGTACTCTGGCCTAATGGTTAAGGTCTTAACTCTTACTCTGGCCTAATAGCTAAGGTCTTAGACTCATACTCTGGCCTAATAGCTAAGGTCTTAGACTCGTACTCTGACCTAATGGTTAAGGTCTTAACTCTTACTCTGGCCTACTGGTTAAGGTCTTAACTCTTACTCTGGCCTAATAGGTAAGGTCTTAGACTCGTACTCCGGCCTACTGGTTAAGGTCTTAACTCTAACTCTGGCCTAATAGCTAAGGTCTTAACTCTTAGTCTGGCCTAATAGCTATGGTCTTAGACTCGTATTCTCGCCTAATGGTTAAGGTCTTAACTCTTACTCTGGCCTACTGGTTAAGGTCTTAACTCTTACTCTGGCCTACTGGTTAAGGTCTTAACACTTACTCTGAACTAATAGCTAAGGTCTTAGACTCGTACTCTGGCTTAATGGTTAAGGTCTTAACTCTTACTCTGGCCTAATAGCTAAGGTCTTAGACTCGTACTCTGGCCTAATGGTTAAGGTCTTAACACTTACTGTGGCCTAATAGCTAAGGTCTTAACTCTTACTCTGGCCTAATAGCTAAGGCCTTAGACGCGTACTCTGGCCTAATGGTTAAGGTCTTAACTCTTACTCTAGCCTAATAGCTACGGTCTTAGACTCGTACTCTGGCATAATAGTTAAGGTCTTAGACTCGTACTCTGGCCTACTGGTTAAGGTCTTAACTCTTACTCTGGCCTAATAGCTAAAGTCTTAGACTTGTACTATGGCCTAATGGTTAAGGTCTAAACTCTTACTCTGTCCTACTGGTTAAGGTCTTAACTCTTACTCTGGCCTAATAGCTAAGGTCTTAGACTCATACTCTGGCCTAATGGTTAAGGTCTTATCTCTTACTCTGGCCTACTGGTTAAGGTCTTAACTCTTACTCTGGCATACTGGTTAAGGTCTTAACTCTTACTCTGGCCTAATAGCTAAGGTCTTAGACTCGTACTCTGGCTTAATGGTTAAGGTCTTAACTCTTACTCTGGCCTACTGGTTAAGGTCTTTACTCTTACTCTGGCCTGCTGGTTATTTCTTAACTCTTACTCTGGCCTAATAGCTAAGGTCTTAGACTAGTACTATCACCTACAGGTTAAGGTCTTAACTCTTACTATGGCCTAATAGCCGAGGTCTTAGTTTCGTACTCTGGCCTACTGGTTAAGGTCTTAACTCTTTCTCTGGCCTACTGGTTAAGGTCTTATCTCTTACTCTGGCCTAATAGCTAAGGTCTTAGACTCATACTCTGGCCTAATGGTTAAGGTCTTAACTCTTACTCTGGCCTAATAGCTAAGGTCTTAGAATCGTACTCTGGCATAAAGGTTAAGGTCTTACCTCTTACTCTGGCCTAATAGCTAAGGTCTTAACTCTTACTCTGGCCTAATAGCTAAGGTCTTAACTCTTACTCTGGCCTAATAGCTATGGTCTTAGACTCGTACTCTGGCCTAATGGTTAAGATCTTAACTCTTACTCTGGCCTACTGGTTAAGGTCTTAACACTTACTCTGAACTAATAGCTAAGGTCTTAGACTCGTACTCTGGCTTAATGGTTAAGGTCTTAACTCTTACTCTGGCCTAATAGCTAAGGTCTTAACTTTTAGTCTGGCCTAATAGCTAAGGTCTTAGACTCGTACTCTGGCCTAATGGTTAAGGTCTTAACTCTTACTCTGGCCTAATAGCTAAGGTCTTAGACTCGTACTCTGGCCTACTGATTAAGGTCTTAACTCTTACTCCGGTCTAATAGCTAAGGTCTTAACCCTTACTCTGGCCTAATAGCTAAGGTCTTAGACTCGTACTATGGCCTAATGGTTAAGGTCTTAACTCTTACTCTGGCCTAATAGCTAAGGTCTTAACTCTTACTCTGGCCTAATAGCTAAGGTCTTAGACTTGTACTCTGGCCTAATGGTTAAGGTCTTAACTCTTACTCTGACCTAATAGCTAAGGTCTTAGACTCGTGCTCTGGCCTAATGATTAAGGTTTTAACTCTTACTCTGCCCTACTGGTTAAGGTCTTAACTCTTTCTCTGGCCTAATAGCTAAGGTCTTAGACTCGTACTATGGCCTAATGGTTAAGGTCTTAACTCTTACTCTGGCCTAATAGCTAAGGTCTTAGAATCATACTCTGGCCTAAAGGTTAAGGTCTTAACTCTTACTCTGGCCTAATAGCTAAGGTCTTAATTCTTACTCTGGCCTAATAGCTAAGGTCTTAGACTCGTACTCTGGCCTATTGGTTAAGGTCTTAACTCTTACTCTGGCCTAATAGCTAAGGTCTTAACTCTTACTCTGGCCTAATAGCTAAGGTCTTTGACTCGTACTCTGGCCTAATGGTTAAGGTCTTAACTCTTACTCTGGCCTAATAGCTAAGGTCTTAGACTCATACTCTGGCCTAATATCTAAGGTCTTAGACTCGTACTCTGACCTAATGGTTAAGGTCTTAACTCTTACTCTGGCCTACTGGTTAAGGTCTTAACTCTTACTCTGGCCTAATAGGTAAGGTCTTAGACTCGTACTCCGGCCTACTGGTTAAGGTCTTAACTCTAACTCTGGCCTAATAGCTAAGGTCTTAACTCTTAGTCTGGCCTAATAGCTATGGTCTTAGACTCGTATTCTGGCCTAATGGTTAAGGTCTTAACTCTTACTCTGGCCTACTGGTTAAGGTCTTAACTCTTACTCTGGCCTACTGGTTAAGGTCTTAACACTTACTCTGAACTAATAGCTAAGGTCTTAGACTCGTACTCTGGCTTAATGGTTAAGGTCTTAACTCTTACTCTGGCCTAATAGCTAAGGTCTTAGACTTGTACTCTGGCCTAATGGTTAAGGTCTTAACACTTACTGTGGCCTAATAGCTAAGGTCTTAACTCTTACTCTGGCCTAATAGCTAAGGCCTTAGACGCGTACTCTGGCCTAATGGTTAAGGTCTTAACTCTTTCTCTGGCCTAATAGTTAAGGTCTTAGACTCGTACTCTGGCCTACTGGTTAAGGTCTTAACTCTTACTCTGGCCTAATAGCTAAAGTCTTAGACTTGTACTATGGCCTAATGGTTAAGGTCTAAACTCTTACTCTGTCCTACTGGTTAAGGTCTTAACTCTTACTCTGGCCTAATAGCTAAGGTCTTAGACTCATACTCTGGCCTAATGGTTAAGGTCTTATCTCTTACTCTGGCCTACTGGTTAAGGTCTTAACTCTTACTCTGGCATACTGGTTAAGGTCTTAACTCTTACTCTGGCCTAATAGCTAAGGTCTTAGACTCGTACTCTGGCTTAATGGCTAAGGTCTTAACTCTTACTCTGGCCTACTGGTTAAGGTCTTTACTCTTACTCTGGCCTGCTGGTTATTTCTTAACTCTTACTCTGGCCTAATAGCTAAGGTCTTAGACTAGTACTATCACCTACAGGTTAAGGTCTTAACTCTTACTATGGCCTAATAGCCGAGGTCTTAGTTTCGTACTCTGGCCTACTGGTTAAGGTCTTAACTCTTTCTCTGGCCTACTGGTTAAGGTCTTATCTCTTACTCTGGCCTAATAGCTAAGGTCTTAGACTCATACTCTGGCCTAATGGTTAAGGTCTTAACTCTTACTCTGGCCTAATAGCTAAGGTCTTAGAATCGTACTCTGGCATAAAGGTTAAGGTCTTACCTCTTACTCTGGCCTAATAGCTAAGGTCTTAACTCTTACTCTGGCCTAATAGCTAAGGTCTTAACTTTTACTTTGGCCTAATAGCTAAGGTCTTAGACTCTTACTCTGGCCTAATGGTTAAGGTCTTAACTCTTACTCTGGCCTAATAGCTATGGTCTTAGACTCGTACTCTGGCCTAATGGTTAAGATCTTAACTCTTACTCTGGCCTACTGGTTAAGGTCTTAACACTTACTCTGAACTAATAGCTAAGGTCTTAGACTCGTACTCTGGCTTAATGGTTAAGGTCTTAACTCTTACTCTGGCCTAATAGCTAAGGTCTTAACTTTTAGTCTGGCCTAATAGCTAAGGTCTTAGACTCGTACTCTGGCCTAATGGTTAAGGTCTTAACTCTTACTCTGGCCTAATAGCTAAGGTCTTAGACTCGTACTCTGGCCTACTGATTAAGGTCTTAACTCTTACTCCGGTCTAATAGCTAAGGTCTTAACCCTTACTCTGGCCTAATAGCTAAGGTCTTAGACTCGTACTATGGCCTAATGGTTAAGGTCTTAACTCTTACTCTGGCCTAATAGCTAAGGTCTTAACTCTTACTCTGGCCTAATAGCTAAGGTCTTAGACTTGTACTCTGGCCTAATGGTTAAGGTCTTAACTCTTACTCTGACCTAATAGCTAAGGTCTTAGACTCGTGCTCTGGCCTAATGATTAAGGTTTTAACTCTTACTCTGCCCTACTGGTTAAGGTCTTAACTCTTTCTCTGGCCTAATAGCTAAGGTCTTAGACTCGTACTCTGGCCTAATGGTTAAGGTCTTAACTCTTACTCTGGCCTAATAGCTAAGGTCTTAGAATCATACTCTGGCCTAAAGGTTAAGGTCTTAACTCTTACTCTGGCCTAATAGCTAAGGTCTTAATTCTTACTCTGGCCTAATAGCTAAGGTCTTAGACTCGTACTCTGGCCTATTGGTTAAGGTCTTAACTCTTACTCTGGCCTAATAGCTAAGGTCTTAACTCTTACTCTGGCCTAATAGCTAAGGTCTTTGACTCGTACTCTGGCCTAATGGTTAAGGTCTTAACTCTTACTCTGGCCTAATAGCTAAGGTCTTAGACTCATACTCTGGCCTAATATCTAAGGTCTTAGACTCGTACTCTGACCTAATGGTTAAGGTCTTAACTCTTACTCTGGCCTACTGGTTAAGGTCTTAACTCTTACTCTGGCCTAATAGGTAAGGTCTTAGACTCGTACTCCGGCCTACTGGTTAAGGTCTTAACTCTAACTCTGGCCTAATAGCTAAGGTCTTAACTCTTAGTCTGGCCTAATAGCTATGGTCTTAGACTCGTATTCTGGCCTAATGGTTAAGGTCTTAACTCTTACTCTGGCCTACTGGTTAAGGTCTTAACTCTTACTCTGGCCTACTGGTTAAGGTCTTAACACTTACTCTGAACTAATAGCTAAGGTCTTAGACTCGTACTCTGGCTTAATGGTTAAGGTCTTAACTCTTACTCTGGCCTAATAGCTAAGGTCTTAGACTCGTACTCTGGCCTAATGGTTAAGGTCTTAACACTTACTGTGGCCTAATAGCTAAGGTCTTAACTCTTACTCTGGCCTAATAGCTAAGGCCTTAGACGCGTACTCTGGCCTAATGGTTAAGGTCTTAACTCTTACTCTGGCCTAATAGCTACGGTCTTAGACTCGTACTCTGGCATAATAGTTAAGGTCTTAGACTCGTACTCTGGCCTACTGGTTAAGGTCTTAACTCTTACTCTGGCCTAATAGCTAAAGTCTTAGACTTGTACTATGGCCTAATGGTTAAGGTCTAAACTCTTACTCTGTCCTACTGGTTAAGGTCTTAACTCTTACTCTGGCCTAATAGCTAAGGTCTTAGACTCATACTCTGGCCTAATGGTTAAGGTCTTATCTCTTACTCTGGCCTACTGGTTAAGGTCTTAACTCTTACTCTGGCATACTGGTTAAGGTCTTAACTCTTACTCTGGCCTAATAGCTAAGGTCTTAGACTCGTACTCTGGCTTAATGGTTAAGGTCTTAACTCTTACTCTGGCCTACTGGTTAAGGTCTTTACTCTTACTCTGGCCTGCTGGTTATTTCTTAACTCTTACTCTGGCCTAATAGCTAAGGTCTTAGACTAGTACTATCGCCTACAGGTTAAGGTCTTAACTCTTACTCTGGACTACTGGTTAAAGTCTAAACTCTTACTCTGGCCTAATAGCTAAGGTCTTAGACTCGTACTATGGCCAAATGGTTAAGGTCTTAACTCTTACTCTGGCCTAATAGCTAAGGTCTTAACTTTTACTCTGGCCTAATAGCTAAGGTCTTAGACTCGTACTCTGGCCTAATGGTTAAAGTCTTAACTCTTACTCTGGCCTAATAGCTAAGGTCTTAGACTCGTACTATGGCCTACTGGTTAAGGTCTTAACTCTTAGTCTGGCCTAATGGTTAAGGTCTTAACTCTTACTCTGGGCTAATAGCTAAGGTCTTAGACTCTTACTCTGGCCTAATAGCTAAGGTCTTAACTCTTACTCTGGCCTAATAGCTAAGGTCTTAGACTCGTACTCTGGCCTAATGGTTAAGGTCTTAACTTTTACACTGGCCTACTGGTTAAGGTCTTAACTCTTACTCTGGCCTACTGGTTAAGGTCTTAACTCTTACTCTGGCCTAATAGCTAAGGTCTTAGACTCGTACTCTGGCTTAATGGTTAATGTCTTAACTCTTACTCTGGCCTACTGGTTAAGGTCTTTACTCTTACTCTGGCCTGCTGGTTATTTCTTAACTCTTACTCTGGCCTAATAGCTAAGGTCTTAGACTAGTACTATCACCTACAGGTTAAGGTCTTAACTCTTACTATGGCCTAATAGCCGAGGTCTTAGTTTCGTACTCTGGCCTACTGGTTAAGGTCTTAACTCTTTCTCTGGCCTACTGGTTAAGGTCTTATCTCTTACTCTGGCCTAATAGCTAAGGTCTTAGACTCATACTCTGGCCTAATGGTTAAGGTCTTAACTCTTACTCTGGCCTAATAGCTAAGGTCTTAGAATCGTACTCTGGCATAAAGGTTAAGGTCTTACCTCTTACTCTGGCCTAATAGCTAAGGTCTTAACTCTTACTCTGGCCTAATAGCTAAGGTCTTAACTTTTACTTTGGCCTAATAGCTAAGGTCTTAGACTCTTACTCTGGCCTAATGGTTAAGGTCTTAACTCTTACTCTGGCCTAATAGCTATGGTCTTAGACTCGTACTCTGGCCTAATGGTTAAGATCTTAACTCTTACTCTGGCCTACTGGTTAAGGTCTTAAGACTTACTCTGAACTAATAGCTAAGGTCTTAGACTCGTACTCTGGCTTAATGGTTAAGGTCTTAACTCTTACTCTGGCCTAATAGCTAAGGTCTTAACTTTTAGTCTGGCCTAATAGCTAAGGTCTTAGACTCGTACTCTGGCCTAATGGTTAAGGTCTTAACTCTTACTCTGGCCTAATAACTAAGGTCTTAGAATCGTACTCTGGCCTACTGATTAAGGTCTTAACTCTTACTCCGGTCTAATAGCTAAGGTCTTAACCCTTACTCTGGCCTAATAGCTAAGGTCTTAGACTCGTACTATGGCCTAATGGTTAAGGTCTTAACTCTTACTCTGGCCTAATAGCTAAGGTCTTAACTCTTACTCTGGCCTAATAGCTAAGGTCTTAGACTTGTACTCTGGCCTAATGGTTAAGGTCTTAACTCTTACTCTGACCTAATAGCTAAGGTCTTAGACTCGTGCTCTGGCCTAATGATTAAGGTTTTAACTCTTACTCTGCCCTACTGGTTAAGGTCTTAACTCTTTCTCTGGCCTAATAGCTAAGGTCTTAGACTCGTACTCTGGCCTAATGGTTAAGGTCTTAACTCTTACTCTGGCCTAATAGCTAAGGTCTTAGAATCATACTCTGGCCTAAAGGTTAAGGTCTTAACTCTTACTCTGGCCTAATAGCTAAGGTCTTAATTCTTACTCTGGCCTAATAGCTAAGGTCTTAGACTCGTACTCTGGCCTATTGGTTAAGGTCTTAACTCTTACTCTGGCCTAATAGCTAAGGTCTTAACTCTTACTCTGGCCTAATAGCTAAGGTCTTTGACTCGTACTCTGGCCTAATGGTTAAGGTCTTAACTCTTACTCTGGCCTAATAGCTAAGGTCTTAGACTCATACTCTGGCCTAATATCTAAGGTCTTAGACTCGTACTCTGACCTAATGGTTAAGGTCTTAACTCTTACTCTGGCCTACTGGTTAAGGTCTTAACTCTTACTCTGGCCTAATAGGTAAGGTCTTAGACTCGTACTCCGGCCTACTGGTTAAGGTCTTAACTCTAACTCTGGCCTAATAGCTAAGGTCTTAACTCTTAGTCTGGCCTAATAGCTATGGTCTTAGACTCGTATTCTGGCCTAATGGTTAAGGTCTTAACTCTTACTCTGGCCTACTGGTTAAGGTCTTAACTCTTACTCTGGCCTACTGGTTAAGGTCTTAACACTTACTCTGAACTAATAGCTAAGGTCTTAGACTCGTACTCTGGCTTAATGGTTAAGGTCTTAACTCTTACTCTGGCCTAATAGCTAAGGTCTTAGACTCGTACTCTGGCCTAATGGTTAAGGTCTTAACACTTACTGTGGCCTAATAGCTAAGGTCTTAACTCTTACTCTGGCCTAATAGCTAAGGCCTTAGACGCGTACTCTGGCCTAATGGTTAAGGTCTTAACTCTTACTCTGGCCTAATAGCTACGGTCTTAGACTCGTACTCTGGCATAATAGTTAAGGTCTTAGACTCGTACTCTGGCCTACTGGTTAAGGTCTTAACTCTTACTCTGGCCTAATAGCTAAAGTCTTAGACTTGTACTATGGCCTAATGGTTAAGGTCTAAACTCTTACTCTGTCCTACTGGTTAAGGTCTTAACTCTTACTCTGGCCTAATAGCTAAGGTCTTAGACTCATACTCTGGCCTAATGGTTAAGGTCTTATCTCTTACTCTGGCCTACTGGTTAAGGTCTTAACTCTTACTCTGGCATACTGGTTAAGGTCTTAACTCTTACTCTGGCCTAATAGCTAAGGTCTTAGACTCGTACTCTGGCTTAATGGTTAAGGTCTTAACTCTTACTCTGGCCTACTGGTTAAGGTCTTTACTCTTACTCTGGCCTGCTGGTTATTTCTTAACTCTTACTCTGGCCTAATAGCTAAGGTCTTAGACTAGTACTATCGCCTACAGGTTAAGGTCTTAACTCTTACTCTGGACTACTGGTTAAAGTCTAAACTCTTACTCTGGCCTAATAGCTAAGGTCTTAGACTCGTACTAAGGCCAAATGGTTAAGGTCTTAACTCTTACTCTGGCCTAATAGCTAAGGTCTTAACTTTTACTCTGGCCTAATAGCTAAGGTCTTAGACTCGTACTCTGGCCTAATGGTTAAAGTCTTAACTCTTACTCTGGCCTAATAGCTAAGGTCTTAGACTCGTACTATGGCCTACTGGTTAAGGTCTTAACTCTTAGTCTGGCCTAATGGTTAAGGTCTTAACTCTTACTCTGGGCTAATAGCTAAGGTCTTAGACTCTTACTCTGGCCTAATAGCTAAGGTCTTAACTCTTACTCTGGCCTAATAGCTAAGGTCTTAGACTCGTACTCTGGCCTAATGGTTAAGGTCTTAACTTTTACACTGTCCTACTGGTTAAGGTCTTAACTCTTACTCTGGCCTACTGGTTAAGGTCTTAACTCTTACTCTGGCCTAATAGCTAAGGTCTTAGACTCCTACTCTGGCTTAATGGTTAAGGTCTTAACTCTTACTCTGGCCTACTGGTTAAGGTCTTTACTCTTACTCTGGCCTGCTGGTTAAGGTCTCAACTCTTACTCTGGCCTAATAGCTAAGGTCTTAGACTAGTACTATGGCCTACAGGTTAAGGTCTTAACTCTTACTCTGGACTACTGGTTAAAGTCTTAACTCTTACTCTGGCCTAATAGCTAAGGTCTTAGACTCGTACTCTGGCCTAATGGTTAAGGTCTTAACTCTTACTCTGGCCTAATAGCTAAGGTCTTAGACTCGTGCTCTGGCCTAATGATTAAGGTTTTAACTCTTACTCTGCCCTACTGGTTAAGGTCTTACCTCTTACTCTGGCCTACTGGTTAAGGTCTTAACTCTTACTATGGCCTACAGGTTAAGGTCTTTACTCTTACTCTGGCCTACTGGTTAAGGTCTTAACTTTTACTCTGGTCTAATAGCTAACGTCTTAGACTCGTACTCTGGCCTAATGGTTAAGGTCTTAACTCTTACTCTGGCCTAATAGCTAAGGTCTTAGACTCGTACTCTGGCCTAACGGTTAAGGTCTTAGCTCTTACTCTGGCCTACTGGTTAAGGTCTTAACTCTTACTCTGGCCTAATGGTTAAGGTCTTAGCTCTTACTCTGGCTTACTGGTTAAGGTCTTAACTCTTACTCTGGCCTACTGGTTAAGGTCTTAACGCTTACTCTGGCCTACTGGTTAAGGTCTTAACTCTTACTCTGACCTACTGTTTAAGGTCTTTACTCTTACTCTGGCCTACTGGTTAAGGTCTTAACTCTTAATCTGGCCTACTGTTTAAGGTCTTAACTCTTACTCTGGCCTAATTGCAAAGGTCTTAACTCTTACTCTGGCCTAATAGCTAAGGTTTTAACTCTTAGTCTGGCCTAATAGCTAAGGTCTTAGACTCGTACTATGGCCTACAGGTTAAGGTCTTAACTGTTACTCTGGCCTAATAGCTAAGGTCTTATACTTGTACTATGGCCTACAGGTTAAGGTCTTAACTCTTACTCTGGCCTACTGGTTAAGGTCTTAACTCTTACTCTGGCCTAATAGCTAAGGTCTTAGACTCATACTCTGGCCTACTGGTTAAGGTCTTAACTCGTACTCTGGCCTAATGGTTAAGGTCTTAACACTTACTGTGGCATAATAGCTAATGTCTTAACTCTTACTCTGGCCTAATAGCTAAGGTCTTAGACTCATACTCTGGCCTACTGGTTAAGGTCTTAACTCTTACTCTGTTCTAATAGCTAAGGTCTTAGACTCTTACTATGGCCTACTGGTTAAGGTCTTAACTCTTACTCTGGCCTACTGGTTAAGGTCTTAACTCTTACTATGGCCTAATAGCTGAGGTCTTAGTTTCGTACTCTGGCCTACTGGTTAAGGTCTTAACTCTTTCTCTGGCCTACTGGTTAAGGTCTTATCTCTTACTCTGGCCTAATAGCTAAGGTCTTAGACTCGTACTCTGGCCTAATGGTTAAGGTCTTAACTCTTACTCTGGCCTAATAGCTTAGATCTTAGAATCGTACTCTGGCATAAAGGTTAAGGTCTTACCTCTTACTCTGGCCTAATAGCTAAGGTCTTAATTCTTACTCTGGCCTAATAGCTAAGGTCTTAGACTCGTACTCTGGCCTAATGGTTAAGGTCTTTACTCTTACTCTGGCCTAATAGCTAAGGTCTTAACTCTTACTCTGGTCTAATAGCTAAGGTCTTAGACTCATACTGTGGCCTAATAGCTAAGGTCTTAGACTCGTACTCTGGCCTAATGGTTAAGGTCTTAACTCTTACTCTGGCCTACTGGTTAAGGTCTTAACTCTTACTCTGGCCTAATAGCTAAGGTCTTAGACTCATACTATGGCCTAATGGTTAAGGTCTTAACTCTTACTCTGGCCTAATAGCTCAGGTCTTAACTCTTACTCTGGCCTAATAGCTAAGGTCTTAGACTCATACTATGGCCTAATGGTTAAGGTATTAACTCTTACTCTGGCCTAATAGCTAAGGTCTTAACTTTTACTTTGGCCTAATAGCTAAGGTCTTAGACTCTTACTCTGGCCTAATGGTTAAGGTCTTAACTCTTACTCTGGCCTAATAGCTAAGGTCTTAGACTCGTACTCTGGCCTAATGGTTAAGATCTTAACTCTTACTCTGGCCTACTGGTTAAGGTCTTAACACTTACTCTGAACTAATAGCTAAGGTCTTAGACTCGTACTCTGGCTTAATGGTTAAGGTCTTAACTCTTACTCTGGCCTAATAGCTAAGGTCTTAACTTTTAGTCTGGCCTAATAGCTAAGGTCTTAGACTCGTACTCTGGCCTAATGGTTAAGGTCTTAACTCTTACTCTGGCCTAATAGCTAAGGTCTTAGACTCGTACTCTGGCCTACTGGTTAAGGTCTTAACTCTTACTCTGGTCTCATAGCTAAGGTCTTAACCCTTACTCTGGCCTAATAGCTAAGGTATTAGACTCGTACTATGGCCTAATGGTTAATGTCTTAACTCTTACTCTGGCCTAATAGCTAAGGTCTTAACTCTTACTCTGGCCTAATAGCTAAGGTCTTAGACTCATACTCTGGCCTACTGGTTAAGGTCTTAACTCTTACTCTGGCCTAATAGCTAAGGTCGTAGACTCGTACTCTGGCCTAATGGTTAAGGTCTTAACTCTTACTCTGGCCTAATAGCTAACGTCTTAGAATCATACTCTGGCCTAAAGGTTAAGGTCTTAACTCTTACTCTGGCCTAATAGCTAAGGTCTTAATTCTTACTCTGGCCTAATAGCTAAGGTCTTAGACTCGTACTCTGGCCTAATGGTTAAGGTCTTAACTCTTACTCTGGCCTAATAGCTAAGGTCTTAACTCTTACTCTGGCCTAATAGCTAAGGTCTTTGACTCGTACTCTGGCCTAATGGTTAAGGTCTTAACTCTTACTCTGGCCTAATAGCTAAGGTCTTAGACTCATACTCCGGCCTAATAGCTAAGGTCTTAGACTCATACTCTGGCCTAATGGTTAAGGTCTTAACTCTTACTCTGGCCTACTGGTTAAGGTCTTAACACTTACTCTGGCCTAATAGCTAAGGTCTTAGACTCATACTCCGGCCTACTGGTTAAGGTCTTAACTCTTACTCTGGCCTAATAGCTAAGGTCTTAACTCTTACTCTGGCCTAATAGCTAAGGTCTTAGACTCGCACTCTGGCCTAATGGTTAAGGTCTTAACTCTTACTCTGGCCTACTGGTTAAGGTCTTAACTCTTACTCTGGCCTACTGGTTAAGGTCTTAACACTTACTCTGAACTAATAGCTAAGGTCTTAGACTCGTACTCTGGCTTAATGGTTAAGGTCTTAACTCTTACTCTGGCCTAATAGCTAAGGTCTTAACTCTTACTCTGGCCTAATAGCTAAGGTCTTTGACTCGTACTCTGGCCTAATGGTTAAGGTCTTAACTCTTACTCTGGCCTTATAGCTAAGGTCTTAGACTCATACTCTGGCCTAATAGCTAAGGTCTTAGACTCGTACTCTGGCCTAATGGTTAAGGTCTTAACTCTTACTCTTGCCTACAGGTAAAGGTCTTAACTCTTACTCTGGCCTACTGGTTAAGGTCTTAACTCTTACTCTGGCCTAATAGCTAAGGTCTTAGACTCGTACTCTGGCTTAATGGTTAAGGTCTTAACTCTTACTCTGGCCTAATAGCTAAGGTCTTAACTTTTAGTCTGGCCTAATAGCTAAGGTCTTAGACTCGTACTCTGGCCTAATGGTTAAGGTCTTAACTCTTACTCTGGCCTAATAGCTAAGGTCTTAGACTCGTACTCTGGCCTACTGGTTAAGGTCTTAACTCTTACTCTGGTCTAATAGCTAAGGTCTTAACCCTTACTCTGGCCTAATAGCTAAGGTCTTAGACTCGTACTCTGGCCTACTGGTTAAGGTCTTAACTCTTACTCTGGCCTAATAGCTAAAGTCTTAGACTTGTACTATGGCCTAATGGTTAAGGTCTAAACTCTTACTCTGTCCTACTGGTTAAGGTCTTAACTCTTACTCTGGCCTAATAGCTAAGGTCTTAGACTCATACTCTGGCCTAATGGTTAAGGTCTTATCTCTTACTCTGGCCTACTGGTTAAGGTCTTAACTCTTACTCTGGCATACTGGTTAAGGTCTTAACTCTTACTCTGGCCTAATAGCTAAGGTCTTAGACTCGTACTCTGGCTTAATGGTTAAGGTCTTAACTCTTACTCTGGCCTACTGGTTAAGGTCTTTACTCTTACTCTGGCCTGCTGGTTATTTCTTAACTCTTACTCTGGCCTAATAGCTAAGGTCTTAGACTAGTACTATCGCCTACAGGTTAAGGTCTTAACTCTTACTCTGGACTACTGGTTAAAGTCTTAACTCTTACTCTGGCCTAATAGCTAAGGTCTTAGACTCGTACTATGGCCAAATGGTGAAGGTCTTAACTCTTACTCTGGCCTAATAGCTAAGGTCTTAACTTTTACTCTGGCCTAATAGCTAAGGTCTTAGACTCGTACTCTGGCCTAATGGTTAAAGTCTTAACTCTTACTCTGGCCTAATAGCTAAGGTCTTAGACTCGTACTATGGCCTACTGGTTAAGGTCTTAACTCTTAGTCTGGCCTAATGGTTAAGGTCTTAACTCTTACTCTGGGCTAATAGCTAAGGTCTTAGACTCTTACTCTGGCCTAATAGCTAAGGTCTTAACTCTTACTCTGGCCTAATAGCTAAGGTCTTAGACTCGTACTCTGGCCTAATGGTTAAGGTCTTAACTTTTACACTGGCCTACTGGTTAAGGTCTTAACTCTTACTCTGGCCTACTGGTTAAGGTCTTAACTCTTACTCTGGCCTAATAGCTAAGGTCTTAGACTCCTACTCTGGCTTAATGGTTAAGGTCTTAACTCTTACTCTGGCCTACTGGTTAAGGTCTTTACTCTTACTCTGGCCTGCTGGTTAAGGTCTCAACTCTTACTCTGGCCTAATAGCTAAGGTCTTAGACTAGTACTATGGCCTACAGGTTAAGGTCTTAACTCTTACTCTGGACTACTGGTTAAAGTCTTAACTCTTACTCTGGCCTAATAGCTAAGGTCTTAGACTCGTACTCTGGCCTAATGGTTAAGGTCTTAACTCTTACTCTGGCCTAATAGCTAAGGTCTTAGACTCGTGCTCTGGCCTAATGATTAAGGTTTTAACTCTTACTCTGCCCTACTGGTTAAGGTCTTACCTCTTACTCTGGCCTACTGGCTAAGGTCTTAACTCTTACTATGGCCTACAGGTTAAGGTCTTAACTCTTACTCTGGCCTACTGGTTAAGGTCTTAACTTTTACTCTCGTCTAATAGCTAACGTCTTAGACTCGTACTCTGGCCTAACGGTTAAGGTCTTAGCTCTTACTCTGGCCTACTGGTTAAGGTCTTAACTCTTACTCTGGCCTAATTGCAAAGGTCTTAACTCTTACTCTGGCCTAATAGCTAAGGTCTTAACTCTTACTCTGGCCTAATAGCTAAGGTCTTAGACTCGTACTATGGCCTACAGGTTAAGGTCTTAACTGTTACTCTGGCCTAATAGCTAAGGTCTTATACTTGTACTATGGCCTACAGGTTAAGGTCTTAACTCTTACTCTGGCCTACTGGTTAAGGTCTTAACTCTTACTCTGGCCTAATAGCTAAGGTCTTAGACTCATACTCTGGCCTACTGGTTAAGGTCTTAACTCGTACTCTGGCCTAATGGTTAAGGTCTTAACACTTACTGTGGCCTAATAGCTAATGTCTTAACTCTTACTCTGGCCTAATAGCTAAGGTCTTAGACTCATACTCTGGCCTACTGGTTAAGGTCTTATCTCTTACTCTGGCCTAATAGCTAAGGTCTTAGACTCGTACTCTGGCCTAATGTTTAAGGTCTTAACTCTTACTCTGGCCTAATAGCTAAGGTCTTAGACTCGTACTCTGGCCTAATGGTTAAGGTCTTAACTCTTACTCTGGCCTAATAGCTTAGGTCTTAGAATCGTACTCTGGCATAAAGGTTAAGGTCTTACCTCTTACTCTGGCCTAATAGCTAAGGTCTTAATTCTTACTCTGGCCTAATAGCTAAGGTCTTAGACTCGTACTCTGGCCTAATGGTTAAGGTCTTTACTCTTACTCTGGCCTAATAGCTAAGGTCTTAACTCTTACTCTGGTCTAATAGCTAAGGTCTTAGACTCATACTGTGGCCTAATAGCTAAGGTCTTAGACTCGTACTCTGGCCTAATGGTTAAGGTCTTAACTCTTACTCTGGCCTACTGGTTAAGGTCTTAACTCTTACTCTGGCCTAATAGCTAAGGTCTTAGACTCATACTATGGCCTAATGGTTAAGGTCTTAACTCTTACTCTGGCCTAATAGCTCAGGTATTAACTCTTACTCTGGCCTAATAGCTAAGGTCTTAACTTTTTCTTTGGCCTAATAGCTAAGGTCTTAGACTCTTACTCTGGCCTAATGGTTAAGGTCTTAACTCTTACTCTGGCCTAATAGCTAAGGTCTTAGACTCGTACTCTGGCCTAATGGTTAAGATCTTAACTCTTACTCTGGCCTACTGGTTAAGGTCTTAACACTTACTCTGAACTAATAGCTAAGGTCTTAGACTCGTACTCTGGCTTAATGGTTAAGGTCTTAACTCTTACTCTGGCCTAATAGCTAAGGTCTTAACTTTTAGTCTGGCCTAATAGCTAAGGTCTTAGACTCGTACTCTGGCCTAATGGTTAAGGTCTTAACTCTTACTCTGGCCTAATAGCTAAGGTCTTAGACTCGTACTCTGGCCTACTGGTTAAGGTCTTAACTCTTACTCTGGTCTAATAGCTAAGGTCTTAACCCTTACTCTGGCCTAATAGCTAAGGTATTAGACTCGTACTATGGCCTAATGGTTAATGTCTTAACTCTTACTCTGGCCTAATAGCTAAGGTCTTAACTCTTACTCTGGCCTAATAGCTAAGGTCTTAGACTCATACTCTGGCCTACTGGTTAAGGTCTTAACTCTTACTCTGGCCTAATAGCTAAGGTCGTAGACTCGTACTCTGGCCTAATGGTTAAGGTCTTAACTCTTACTCTGGCCTAATAGCTAACGTCTTAGAATCATACTCTGGCCTAAAGGTTAAGGTCTTAACTCTTACTCTGGCCTAATAGCTAAGGTCTTAATTCTTACTCTGGCCTAATAGCTAAGGTCTTAGACTCGTACTCTGGCCTAATGGTTAAGGTCTTAACTCTTACTCTGGCCTAATAGCTAAGGTCTTAACTCTTACTCTGGCCTAATAGCTAAGGTCTTTGACTCGTACTCTGGCCTAATGGTTAAGGTCTTAACTCTTACTCTGGCCTAATAGCTAAGGTCTTAGACTCATACTCCGGCCTAATAGCTAAGGTCTTAGACTCATACTCTGGCCTCATGGTTAAGGTCTTAACTCTTACTCTGGCCTACTGGTTAAGGTCTTAACACTTACTCTGGCCTAATAGCTAAGGTCTTAGACTCATACTCCGGCCTACTGGTTAAGGTCTTAACTCTTACTCTGGCCTAATAGCTAAGGTCTTAACTCTTACTCTGGCCTAATAGCTAAGGTCTTAGACTCGCACTCTGGCCTAATGGTTAAGGTCTTAACTCTTACTCTGGCCTACTGGTTAAGGTCTTAACTCTTACTCTGGCCTACTGGTTAAGGTCTTAACACTTACTCTGAACTAATAGCTAAGGTCTTAGACTCGTACTCTGGCTTAATGGTTAAGGTCTTAACTCTTACTCTGGCCTAATAGCTAAGGTCTTAACTCTTACTCTGGCCTAATAGCTAAGGTCTTTGACTCGTACTCTGGCCTAATGGTTAAGGTCTTAACTCTTACTCTGGCCTTATAGCTAAGGTCTTAGACTCATACTCTGGCCTAATAGCTAAGGTCTTAGACTCGTACTCTGGCCTAATGGTTAAGGTCTTAACTCTTACTCTTGCCTACAGGTAAAGGTCTTAACTCTTACTCTGGCCTACTGGTTAAGGTCTTAACTCTTACTCTGGCCTAATAGCTAAGGTCTTAGACTCGTACTCTGGCTTAATGGTTAAGGTCTTAACTCTTACTCTGGCCTAATAGCTAAGGTCTTAACTTTTAGTCTGGCCTAATAGCTAAGGTCTTAGACTCGTACTCTGGCCTAATGGTTAAGGTCTTAACTCTTACTCTGGCCTAATAGCTAAGGTCTTAGACTCGTACTCTGGCCTACTGGTTAAGGTCTTAACTCTTACTCTGGTCTAATAGCTAAGGTCTTAACCCTTACTCTGGCCTAATAGCTAAGGTCTTAGACTCGTACTCTGGCCTACTGGTTAAGGTCTTAACTCTTACTCTGGCCTAATAGCTAAAGTCTTAGACTTGTACTATGGCCTAATGGTTAAGGTCTAAACTCTTACTCTGTCCTACTGGTTAAGGTCTTAACTCTTACTCTGGCCTAATAGCTAAGGTCTTAGACTCATACTCTGGCCTAATGGTTAAGGTCTTATCTCTTACTCTGGCCTACTGGTTAAGGTCTTAACTCTTACTCTGGCATACTGGTTAAGGTCTTAACTCTTACTCTGGCCTAATAGCTAAGGTCTTAGACTCGTACTCTGGCTTAATGGTTAAGGTCTTAACTCTTACTCTGGCCTACTGGTTAAGGTCTTTACTCTTACTCTGGCCTGCTGGTTATTTCTTAACTCTTACTCTGGCCTAATAGCTAAGGTCTTAGACTAGTACTATCGCCTACAGGTTAAGGTCTTAACTCTTACTCTGGACTACTGGTTAAAGTCTTAACTCTTACTCTGGCCTAATAGCTAAGGTCTTAGACTCGTACTATGGCCAAATGGTGAAGGTCTTAACTCTTACTCTGGCCTAATAGCTAAGGTCTTAACTTTTACTCTGGCCTAATAGCTAAGGTCTTAGACTCGTACTCTGGCCTAATGGTTAAAGTCTTAACTCTTACTCTGGCCTAATAGCTAAGGTCTTAGACTCGTACTATGGCCTACTGGTTAAGGTCTTAACTCTTAGTCTGGCCTAATGGTTAAGGTCTTAACTCTTACTCTGGGCTAATAGCTAAGGTCTTAGACTCTTACTCTGGCCTAATAGCTAAGGTCTTAACTCTTACTCTGGCCTAATAGCTAAGGTCTTAGACTCGTACTCTGGCCTAATGGTTAAGGTCTTAACTTTTACACTGGCCTACTGGTTAAGGTCTTAACTCTTACTCTGGCCTACTGGTTAAGGTCTTAACTCTTACTCTGGCCTAATAGCTAAGGTCTTAGACTCCTACTCTGGCTTAATGGTTAAGGTCTTAACTCTTACTCTGGCCTACTGGTTAAGGTCTTTACTCTTACTCTGGCCTGCTGGTTAAGGTCTCAACTCTTACTCTGGCCTAATAGCTAAGGTCTTAGACTAGTACTATGGCCTACAGGTTAAGGTCTTAACTCTTACTCTGGACTACTGGTTAAAGTCTTAACTCTTACTCTGGCCTAATAGCTAAGGTCTTAGACTCGTACTCTGGCCTAATGGTTAAGGTCTTAACTCTTACTCTGGCCTAATAGCTAAGGTCTTAGACTCGTGCTCTGGCCTAATGATTAAGGTTTTAACTCTTACTCTGCCCTACTGGTTAAGGTCTTACCTCTTACTCTGGCCTACTGGCTAAGGTCTTAACTTTTACTCTCGTCTAATAGCTAACGTCTTAGACTCGTACTCTGGCCTAACGGTTAAGGTCTTAGCTCTTACTCTGGCCTACTGGTTAAGGTCTTAACTCTTACTCTGGCCTAATTGCAAAGGTCTTAACTCTTACTCTGGCCTAATAGCTAAGGTCTTAACTCTTACTCTGGCCTAATAGCTAAGGTCTTAGACTCGTACTATGGCCTACAGGTTAAGGTCTTAACTGTTACTCTGGCCTAATAGCTAAGGTCTTATACTTGTACTATGGCCTACAGGTTAAGGTCTTAACTCTTACTCTGGCCTACTGGTTAAGGTCTTAACTCTTACTCTGGCCTAATAGCTAAGGTCTTAGACTCATACTCTGGCCTACTGGTTAAGGTCTTAACTCGTACTCTGGCCTAATGGTTAAGGTCTTAACACTTACTGTGGCCTAATAGCTAATGTCTTAACTCTTACTCTGGCCTAATAGCTAAGGTCTTAGACTCATACTCTGGCCTACTGGTTAAGGTCTTAACTCTTACTCTGTTCTAATAGCTAAGGTCTTAGACTCTTACTATGGCCTACTGGTTAAGGTCTTAACTCTTACTCTGGCCTACTGGTTAAGGTCTTAACTCTTACTATGGCCTAATAGCTGAGGTCTTAGTTTCGTACTCTGGCCTACTGGTTAAGGTCTTAACTCTTTCTCTGGCCTACTGGTTAAGGTCTTATCTCTTACTCTGGCCTAATAGCTAAGGTCTTAGACTCGTACTCTGGCCTAATGTTTAAGGTCTTAACTCTTACTCTGGCCTAATAGCTAAGGTCTTAGACTCGTACTCTGGCCTAATGGTTAAGGTCTTAACTCTTACTCTGGCCTAATAGCTTAGGTCTTAGAATCGTACT
Organism: Triturus cristatus; assembly: GCF_964204655.1. Taxonomy (NCBI): domain Eukaryota; kingdom Metazoa; phylum Chordata; class Amphibia; order Caudata; family Salamandridae; genus Triturus; species Triturus cristatus. The sequence goes on from NW_028188232.1 coordinate 46,816, forward strand.
CTGGCATAAAGGTTAAGGTCTTACCTCTTACTCTGGCCTAATAGCTAAGGTATTAATTCTTACTCTGGCCTAATAGCTAAGGTCTTAGACTCGTACTCTGGCCTAATGGTTAAGGTCTTTACTCTTACTCTGGCCTAATAGCTAAGGTCTTAACTCTTACTCTGGTCTAATAGCTAAGGTCTTAGACTCATACTGTGGCCTAATAGCTAAGGTCTTAGACTCGTACTCTGGCCTAATGGTTAAGGTCTTAACTCTTACTCTGGCCTACTGGTTAAGGTCTTAACTCTTACTCTGGCCTAATAGCTAAGGTCTTAGACTCATACTATGGCCTAATGGTTAAGGTCTTAACTCTTACTCTGGCCTAATAGCTCAGGTCTTAACTCTTACTCTGGCCTAATAGCTAAGGTCTTAGACTCATACTATGGCCTAATGGTTAAGGTCTTAACTCTTACTCTGGCCTAATAGCTAAGGTCTTAACTTTTACTTTGGCCAAATAGCTAAGGTCTTAGACTCTTACTCTGGCCTAATGGTTAAGGTCTTAACTCTTACTCTGGCCTAATAGCTAAGGTCTTAGACTCGTACTCTGGCCTAATGGTTAAGATCTTAACTCTTACTCTGGCCTACTGGTTAAGGTCTTAACACTTACTCTGAACTAATAGCTAAGGTCTTAGACTCGTACTCTGGCTTAATGGTTAAGGTCTTAACTCTTACTCTGGCCTAATAGCTAAGGTCTTAACTTTTAGTCTGGCCTAATAGCTAAGGTCTTAGACTCGTACTCTGGCCTAATGGTTAAGGTCTTAACTCTTACTCTGGCCTAATAGCTAAGGTCTTAGACTCGTACTCTGGCCTACTGGTTAAGGTCTTAACTCTTACTCTGGTCTAATAGCTAAGGTCTTAACCCTTACTCTGGCCTAATAGCTAAGGTATTAGACTCGTACTATGGCCTAATGGTTAATGTCTTAACTCTTACTCTGGCCTAATAGCTAAGGTCTTAACTCTTACTCTGGCCTAATAGCTAAGGTCTTAGACTCATACTCTGGCCTACTGGTTAAGGTCTTAACTCTTACTCTGGCCTAATAGCTAAGGTCGTAGACTCGTACTCTGGCCTAATGGTTAAGGTCTTAACTCTTACTCTGGCCTAATAGCTAACGTCTTAGAATCATACTCTGGCCTAAAGGTTAAGGTCTTAACTCTTACTCTGGCCTAATAGCTAAGGTCTTAATTCTTACTCTGGCCTAATAGCTAAGGTCTTAGACTCGTACTCTGGCCTAATGGTTAAGGTCTTAACTCTTACTCTGGCCTAATAGCTAAGGTCTTAACTCTTACTCTGGCCTAATAGCTAAGGTCTTTGACTCGTACTCTGGCCTAATGGTTAAGGTCTTAACTCTTACTCTGGCCTAATAGCTAAGGTCTTAGACTCATACTCCGGCCTAATAGCTAAGGTCTTAGACTCATACTCTGGCCTAATGGTTAAGGTCTTAACTCTTACTCTGGCCTACTGGTTAAGGTCTTAACACTTACTCTGGCCTAATAGCTAAGGTCTTAGACTCGTACTCTGGCTTAATGGTTAAGGTCTTAACTCTTACTCTGGCCTAATAGCTAAGGTCTTAACTTTTAGTCTGGCCTAATAGCTAAGGTCTTAGACTCGTACTCTGGCCTAATGGTTAAGGTCTTAACTCTTACTCTGGCCTAATAGCTAAGGTCTTAGACTCGTACTCTGGCCTACTGGTTAAGGTCTTAACTCTTACTCTGGTCTAATAGCTAAGGTCTTAACCCTTACTCTGGCCTAATAGCTAAGGTCTTAACTCTTACTCTGGCCTAATAGCTACGGTCTTAGACTCATACTCTGGCCTACTGGTTAAGGTCTTAACTCTTACTCTGGCCTAATAGCTAAGGTCGTAGACTCGTACTCTGGCCTAATGGTTAAGGTCTTAACTCTTACTCTGGCCTAATAGCTAACGTCTTAGAATCATACTCTGGCCTAAAGGTTAAGGTCTTAACTCTTACTCTGGCCTAATAGCTAAGGTCTTAATTCTTACTCTGGCCTAATAGCTAAGGTCTTAGACTCGTACTCTGGCCTAATGGTTAAGGTCTTAACTCTTACTCTGGCCTAATAGCTAAGGTCTTAACTCTTACTCTGGCCTAATAGCTAAGGTCTTTGACTCGTACTCTGGCCTAATGGTTAAGGTCTTAACTCTTACTCTGGCCTAATAGCTAAGGTCTTAGACTCATACTCCGGCCTAATAGCTAAGGTCTTAGACTCATACTCTGGCCTAATGGTTAAGGTCTTAACTCTTACTCTGGCTTACTGGTTAAGGTCTTAACACTTACTCTGGCCTAATAGCTAAGGTCTTAGACTCATACTCCGGCCTACTGGTTAAGGTCTTAACTCTTACTCTGGCCTAATAGCTAAGGTCTTAACTCTTACTCTGGCCTAATAGCTAAGGTCTTAGACTCGCACTCTGGCCTAATGGTTAAGGTCTTAACTCTTACTCTGGCCTACTGGTTAAGGTCTTAACTCTTACTCTGGCCTACTGGTTAAGGTCTTAACACTTACTCTGAACTAATAGCTAAGGTCTTAGACTCGTACTCTGGCTTAATGGTTAAGGTCTTAACTCTTACTCTGGCCTAATAGCTAAGGTCTTAACTCTTACTCTGGCCTAATAGCTAAGGTCTTTGACTCGTACTCTGGCCTAATGGTTAAGGTCTTAACTCTTACTCTGGCCTTATAGCTAAGGTCTTAGACTCATACTCTGGCCTAATAGCTAAGGTCTTAGACTCGTACTCTGGCCTAATGGTTAAGGTCTTAACTCTTACTCTTGCCTACAGGTAAAGGTCTTAACTCTTACTCTGGCCTACTGGTTAAGGTCTTAACTCTTACTCTGGCCTAATAGCTAAGGTCTTAGACTCGTACTCTGGCTTAATGGTTAAGGTCTTAACTCTTACTCTGGCCTAATAGCTAAGGTCTTAACTTTTAGTCTGGCCTAATAGCTAAGGTCTTAGACTCGTACTCTGGCCTAATGGTTAAGGTCTTAACTCTTACTCTGGCCTAATAGCTAAGGTCTTAGACTCGTACTCTGGCCTACTGGTTAAGGTCTTAACTCTTACTCTGGCCTAATAGCTAAAGTCTTAGACTTGTACTATGGCCTAATGGTTAAGGTCTAAACTCTTACTCTGTCCTACTG